>NC_080561.1:42863563-43093563 GCF_030253575.1 Rhododendron vialii | reverse complement strand
AATCTCTGTAAAAGACTAAAAGGTCTTTCCTTTCCTAATTTTGTTCCCTATATCGATAATATAAAACTTTTATATCAACAATACAATATAAAATTTTCAACAGATAAATTTCCTTTCCTAGATGTATAACTTCACTATTTTCTTGGATTTAACACCCGATTCTTGAATTTGTCAATTTGCATTCGTCAGTTTTAGTCCTCTGCTTGTTTTTTGAGAACTAATTAGTTGACCATTTTCTTGTTTTGCTTTTGATGCTTTTGATGTTGGGTTTCCAAAAAAAAAAAACAGTAACATGATTTCTAAGTTAGGGCTTTTGTTTTGCTTTCACTTCTCAGGTTCATCTCTCATCCCTCATCTCCACCAGAACCTCCTCGATAACGCCAGCGAAATGTCTGACTGTGAGCATGAGGTATTCAATCTCAAAACTCTATATTTTTTGTTGAAAATAAGATTTTTGTTGAAAAGTTTAATGGGTTTAGTGTTTACAATTTACATACTGAGAATTTTTGCATGAACATGAGGTGATGGACTGAAAATTAGATTAGTGTACGAACAACATGAAAATTAAATTGTGATTATGTTGGTTTTAATTTTCTGCTGTGTTAGATGGATGATATGGATGATGATGGCATTATGAATGAAGGTGTTGAGTTTGATATCCCTCAAAATGCTGAACTAAATGATGATTTGATGCCTGAAATTAACAATGAGTCTGAAAAAAAGAAGGTTGTTGGTCTGAAAAAAAGGGCTGCATGCTGGAAGCATTTTACAACTATTACACCGGAAGATCATCCGAAACCTAGGGCTGCATGCAATTGGTGTGGTGTCGATTATGCTTGTCACTTGAAGTTAAATGGTACTAACTCACTAACTCATCATCTAGCGTATCAGTGTACCAAATATCCACAAAGTAAGAAATTTGCGGGTTCTAGGCAAAAATTCATTAGTTTTCAAAAGAAAGAACACAATGGTGAAACAAGTGCAAACCTTGTGCCTGTGGCCTTTAGTGCTGATGCTTGTGAAAGGGCACTAGCGAGGATGATAATAATTGATGAGTTGCCTTTTCATTTGTTGAGGGTGAAGGATTCAAAGATTTTATTAGTGTTGTTCAACCAATGTGAAATCCTTCTCGTAGGCTTGCGATGGTAAAACAAATCATGGTCATGTATGAAGAGGAGAAAAAAACATTGAAACATACACTCAAGCATCAAAGGGTTTGTCTTACTACGGACATTTGGACTTCAGTCCAAAATCTGAATTACATATGTCTTACGGGTCATTTTATTGATGAGAATTGGAGGTACCAAAAGAAAATTATGAATTTTTGTGTTGTTCCTAATCACAAAGGTGATACTCTTGGTAGAATGGTTGAAGAATGCTTATTGGATTGGGGAATTAACAAGTTTTTAACCGTTACGATTGATAATACATCCTCGAATAATCTTTTGATTGCTTACTTGGAGAGAAAGACCAAATATAGGAAGACCACCATTTTAAATCACGAGTTCTTGCATGTAAGATGTTCGACACACATCTTAAATCTAATCGTACGTGAGGGATTGCAAGAGATTGATGTCCCAATTGCAAGGGTGCGCAATATGGTGAGATATGTGAGGTCTTTCCCATCTTGAATGGCGGAATTTTGGTCATGTGTTGAGAAGGAGAAAATTGTGTGTAGACTTAAACATTGTTTGGATGTGTCTACTCGATGGAACTATACATATTTCATGTTGGAGAGAGCTTTAACTTATCAAAAGGCCTTTGATCGATTGTGTGATGATCCGAACTTTAATTAAATGTAAGCGAGGAGGAGATGGACAAGAATTTTGATGATGTTGATGGTTTTGAGGGTATAGGTAGGGTAATTCAAATTGAGAAGAGAGAAAAAAAAGAGGGGGGGAAAGGGCGGAAGGAGTACGTTGGGCCTCCAAGTTCAAGTGATTGTGAAAAGATTAAGTTGTACGTAAAGTTTCTTCGAGTGTTTTACGTTGCAACTTTGAAATTTTCGGGTTCTTTGTACGTCACTTGCAATGTTTTTTGTGATGAAATGGTGTTGATTCAACAAGACATTATGAAGTTGTGTGAAAACGAGGATAGTAATTTGTATGATTTGGCAAAGAGTATGCGTAAGAAGTTTGACAAGTATTTGGGAGATTTTGATAAGATTAATCTAAGGATGATGTTTGCGGTTGTTCTTGATCCTCGATGCAAAATTGCATTTTTTGAGTATTGCTTGCAAAATACCTTAGGCTATGATAAGGCAATTGTTGGTGAGTTCATGGATAGGTTAAGAAGTGAAATTACCCGTTTATTTGGATGGTATGTGAAGCATAATGGTAGCTTGAATGTGCGTAACAAAGAGGTTGGGGGATCATCGGACACCGTAGATTTGGATGGACTTGAAACGGACATTGGTAATCATAAATTTTTGAAATCTCAATTTAAGATGCACAAACAAAAGGAAGGCAACATGGCAAGCAAAACGGAATTGGAAAAGTATCTTGTGGAAACTAGTGAGGATGATTGTGACAACTTTGATGTACTTCGTTAGTGGAAGTTAAACTCTTCGAAGTATCCAATTGTCTCTCAAATGGCACGAGATGTGCTAGCAATTTCCGTGTCCACGGTAGCCTCCAAATCCGCTTTTAGCACGGGCGGACGTGTCATTGATCCTTATCGAAGTTCTCTCTTTCCAAAAACCGTGGAAGCACTAATTTGCACACAACAATGGATTAAGAAACCAACCAAGATCAATATAAGAGAACAACTTGATGAATTGGAGGCATTAGATTCGGGTACTATTCTTACTTTTAGTTTTTATTGACAAGTATTTGATGGTCCTTAAATATGTTTTATATTGAATGTCTTACTTAGTTACTTGTATGTTTTCTTTGTTTTTTTCTCTATGTTTTTAGTTGTCTTGGAATCAAGTGATAAGGACTAAGGGGTTGATGCTTGGATTGAGAAGTTCTATCATGGGTACACAAATGTAATTGTTTTGTTTGTCTACAAATTCTTGTTTTAATTTATCGAGTTGATTTTGAACTACCTTAATTTCTTTCTTATGGTTTCCTTGGAAGGGTATGGCTTGATATGTTGAGGTGGTGATGGCGAAATGTTTTGAATTGGTGATGTTTTGGTAGTGAATTTGAAATGTTTTGTAAACTTTTAATGTTAATTTCGTGTTGTATTTTGTAATGAAACTAATGTAATGAACGGTGAATGGTGACTCCGTGACTGTGACTGTGAAGGGTGACTGGTCAAAAAAAAAAGTAGTGAAGGCCTGAAGGGTGACTGTGTTTTATTTGGATAGATCCTCGTGAATATTGACATCAATGGGGTTTCTGTTTTTGTTATTTGATTTTGTTTCTTATGTTTGCTCGGGTGTCTGGGAATACCCATCATAGGGATTCATATTGCCGAAATTAGCATGCTTGGGTGACTGTTATTTTGTTTCTTATAAATACCAGCTTCAATCAGCAACATCTTTTCAAGACAAATAGAAAAAAACCCAAGTGGATTGTTTGCTTTGGAGAAAATGGCCCATATAAAAATGGCCCAAAACTAAGTGAAAAGAATGCTCAAAAATGGCCCATATAAAAATAGGTGAAAATGAACTCTTATAAAAATGGGCCCAAAATGGCCCAATAGTCCATTGTTTTCAAAATGGCCCAAACGGCCCAATTAAGGCCCATTTCGGGGTGGACCGAAATCCCCGAATTCCCCGACCTCACCCCGGACCAAACCGAACTGAAATTAATACCGGTCGGGATCGATCCCGGAATAAAGTACCCCGAACCCGATCGGTTTCCATCAAAACCACCCCGAACCGACCGAATAACACCCCTAGTTTATGCCTTTAGAGCATCTCCAGTCTTGATCCATTTTAAGACTCAAATTAAAAAATGGGGCAAAAACCAAAAAAATCTCTCTCCAATCTTTGACCCAAACCCTTCTTTATTTTGGATTTTACCATTTTTTTTTCCAGATCTGAGACAACTTTTGCCTTAACCCATTTCTCCAACGACTAGTTAGAGAGAGAGCGAAAGAGGGAGATGTGTAAAATTTGGGTTTGATGGTTAGAGATGTGTCTACCCAAAATAGGTTTTTACCCAAAATTTAACTCAAATTTGAGGAAAAATATGGGTGAAGGCTAGAGATGCCTTTACGGAACAATTTTGTATTTATTTTGCTCTGTTGGAACAATTAAAGTGTATTTTGATTTATTTTGAAATGAAAAGTGTATTTTTGCTCTGTTGGAACAATTAAAAATTGTCCCACTATTGTCATTCCCTGGCTTCGCCACTACCAGTACCAGCCCTCCCTTCCCCCGTCGCTACCAACACCCGATCACTACCGTCATTCCCATCCTGGCCCTCCAAGATCGCACTCCCAAGACGTTACAGACTTCGCTGCTAGCAAATCGTCGATTGCTGGCGTACACGACAAACTCAGCCAAGGGTCCTATTAGTCTCTTCTGTACTGCACGATTGACGGCGTCCTATCAATCACGAGAAACCCTAACCCAAACTTCTCCCTTTGCCATCACGATTGCCGGCAGAGACTTTCATCGCAGTCCGTTTACAACAGAGACTCCGTCCCCAAGCACAATCGAAGACCTCTCCCCTCCCTGCTTTTTCTCACGCTTCGAATAGCAGGCATCTAAGAAGGTTTAGATCCGTGCATTTGTTTCATATTTATGCGCTTAGTAACTGTCTCTCCCGTTGAGATTGGTTAAGTCATTTTGGTATTTGATATAGGCTATATAGCATGTAAACTGTTTGTTGAAATGCCTAATAAAACCGTCCATGATGATGAACTTTTAGGAGCAGTTGTATTGTTAACCATGAATTTGAACAAATTTATTCCTCCGTCACTCTTTCTGGCACTACAAGTAATCCGTGCTAATGCACCATCGCCATATCCAGAATGTTATTTCTTGGTTTCTCTTCTCTATCTTTCGAAATGACATGGAAATATTTTAGTGGCTTTGTTATTTCTTTGAAGATAGCAATCTTCAAGTATGTGTGGGAGTATGTTTAATCCGGTTGGCATATGTGAAATGTTGTTTTTTTTTTTTTCATTTCTATTTTTTTCCCTTTGAAATGACTTAAATTATAGTGAATATGTTGATTCTTTTTACATAAAAAGCTTCGTAGTACATGTGGGAGTACTTGCTAATACCCATTTAGGTTGTTGGCGCATTGGCTTGAGTGTAGTAGTAGTCTCTGCTTAGGATAGCTTTTTGGTTTTCAAGAGGAGAACATGGAGAAGCTTTGGTTGTGTCTTTGCTTTGGTGGTCTGACTTCATAGCTGCGTCTTTGCTGACTTCATAGCTGCGTCTTTGCTTCATGATATTTCAGCCCCAAAAGAAGCTTTGGATGCTTCTTAATTCTTTCTTACTATTTTTCTCTTCATTTGATCATGGTTAAGATTCTTAAGAACATTGAGCTGTATGTTTTGCAATTATTTCTCCTTTTTCTCTCTCTGCAGATGTTTCTCTCATTTCCCTTGCTAGGTATTTCTTCTCTTATATAATCCATGTCAAACATATGGGCAAAATCAAGATTTCATCCTGGCGCGCTAGAGCCACGAGCTTCTAGTCCTGTAGTCTGTTCTAAAGGGAAAGGATGGTCAGATTTTTCTGTTTGATTTGTGATAAGATTAGGGTCTTTAGTGGGTAGATTACTGAATGCATAAATGAGGGCAGCTTTGGAAGTATAAATGAAGAATACTCTGATAAAGGTACAATTGGTAGGGCCACTTCATATACAAATTTCCAAAAAGAAGAAAAAATTAGGGGGCCAGAGAATGAAATCCTATATTTTTAGATTACTAGCGAATTACCCGTGCCTGGGAGCACTCCCAAAAAAATTATCCTAAATTCTTGTTTGACCATACCTGTTATTTCATGTTTGAAGAAGAGTTTACTTTTATAGAAAGGAAAACTTTGTTTGGCTTTTTTCCAGTAACTTAGGGAACATAGTTGTGAGATATTTTGAGCCATTTTTGGATCTATATAGCTATTTGTTTATTTTTACTTGCTTGGACTCTTACTTCTTGTTTGTAAGAATGTTTATTACCCTCCATTTTAGATGAATTGCATGTATCTATTGAATGAGTCTTGCTATAAGATTGAAAAGTCCCAACTTCTAAGTGTGTCACTGTGGTCCAGAGATGAGTTAATGCATGAAGCTTAAGATAGAAGATAGGAAAAACATCACTTCACTGGCCTCATTGCCTATTTGAGTTTCAGAATGAAGGTTATGATTGTTAGGAATGTATTGTGCTGGATCCTTTTAGTCCATTTTTTTCAGAAGACAAAACGTCACATCACTATTGTCATTCTCTAAAGCCATTGGCAAGGCTATTTTTGTTTTGTTGCTTTGGTCATCAATTAACCGGTTCTTATCTAACTGGAAAGCCTCTTCAATTTAATTGAGTCCATTGAAAGTTGTGTTTGTGCTACAGAACTCTGTTCCTTTGATCTGACATCAATTTATCTAATAAAAGTCATGAGTTAAGTATATGAGACGGTTCACAAGGGCTTTAATCTGTGGGTTTTAATATGGGCTATGGCAGCAGTGTCCATGTCGGAAACGAATTTTAGCTCAAATGCCATACATCGAATGTACCAAACGCTAAAGCCCCCAGATTAAAGCCCCCGTGACCCCGTCTTATACACATGGTATTGAGTATATGATATGTAGCTTTTGACGGAACACTGGGATGGTTGATGTACCTGCTGATTATGAATGAGGGAAAGCAGCTGGTTTATGTTTTGCCTGTTTTTTCCTTATTTGAATCCTCTCCATACGCAACCTATAGTGTTTGATTGGCGTTGAAGACATCTAAATTGAAATGAGGGACAAACTGTTGGGAAGTAATGCTATTCCAACACAAATGATCTCATTTAGGGTTATTATTACACACCAATGGTTAATCTGAATATTGCAATAAATTGGTGTCAGGTTCAGTTAACTATTGCTATCGTGACCATTGGTTGTTTCTACTTTCTTCTGATCATTTCTAATGAATCTATGCCAACCAAAAATCTTCCCATATCTGTTTGATTGCTTTTGCTACCTATGGGTTCGTATTGTGTCACAAGCACTTGTCTCTTGCACTTGCTAGGAAACAAGAGCTTCAGTTTTTACAAGAATGTGATGCAGTTGTTCAAGCAGACATTGAGGATGAAGTAAGGAGTTGAAAGAATTTGGTAAAGTTAAGCTCTTATCTTGGATGGCTTTCTATGTGTATTTTGCTATTTGTAGTGGTTGCAAGTAATAACTTTCCGGCTAAGGGTTCATTTATGACACGTTATTCTTGTGCCCTCATCGTCTTTTCTTTGTGTGGCTCAGTTATCTCATAATCTTCTTTGCTGCATTTGACTTCTCAAATGACGCAAATAATACAAACTAGTTCTGGTCTATTCAATTTTTTCAACATCTAATCTTTGGTATTATCATATCGTTAAGTAAATGAATTGAGCAATGTCAATCAAGTGAATCTGCCCTTGTGTTTGGATTACTTTATTCGATAATTTGTTTGTTTGTTCAATATTTTGGTTTCTTAAAAAAATATTAGGCATAGTTAAGCCATGGAAATTAGTGTTTTTGGTGATTGAATTAACAGCGTATATGTGTCCCCATATTGTTATGGTTTAGTTTTGTTAGAAACGAAAGAGTTGCTTCATTTCTTTCCTTTTAAATCAGCATATCTTATATTTTGTTAAGACGTACTCAGTTTTGATGAACTAAAAAAACAGCTTAAATGAAGGCAAGGTTGTGGCCTATGGTGGATGATTGTCCTTAAAAAATTGACTTCGATGATGGGGGAGGCGTTGTATTGGTCGCCGACTTCAATGGTTTTACTTGTCGCTGCTAATGGCATCGACGGTGTGAGTGAAGTCTATTTTTGGGAAGAAAACCAATTATGCTCCATTCGTGCCTTCTTAAAAAAATACTTATTTGCATTTTCAAGTTTAAAAATAATGAATTTAATGAAATAATATTGCACAAAGCTTTAGAATAACGAATTTACTAAAATAATTTTTTTTGCAATATGGATATTGTTTGAATAATGCAAAAATATCCATATTTTTTGCATAATGCAAAAAAAATTAAAAAATTATTTTCATAAATATATTATTTTTAAGGGAAAATTAGCCATAAGGACGGTAAAATAGTTTTCATTTAGAGGAAGGACGCCAGCAAACTAGTTTTCAATGGAGGTCCTTCAACTTTTTGAGTTTTTAAGTCATAAGGCTAGGCACTTTCATAGGGTTTTAGGGTGCACTTTCCTATTTAGGGTTTTAGTGGTTTAGGCATTTCCATAGGGTGCCTTAGGGTTTTAGGCACTTTCATATATAGGGTACCCTAGGGTTTTAGGCACATTTGTCCTTATATTTGATTGCAAAAGGTGCTTGTCCTTAGCTCAAAAAATGTAAACATGTGGGATTTTTTGCTAAGTCTCCCTATTTTTAAATTTGAAAATTCTAAATAAGTAATATTTTTAAAAAGCTTAGTGGAACGGGCCTTAGTTTTTATTGCACAATAACTCTTCTACGTTTTCAAATACCATTGTTGCTGCCAAGAATCTCTTTGCCCTGTGCTTTACAAAAAAACGTTTCTTGGACTGGTCCTTTGTTATATATATTTTTGTCAGTTCAAAAAAAAGATTTGGGATTGCCCTAGCCCAAGAATGTTGCCCAAGCCCAATGCAATGATATGTCCCTAAGAAAGATGATTTCTGCTTGTTTCCATCCCACCAAATTATTTACAAAAAGTCAATTCTCAAACTAATATTCTGTCGGGTTTCTCCCCAAGTTTTCAATAATTCAAACCAAACTACTTTTTGGACATAATAAAAAACTAGTTTTTACTGTATAATTAATAACCATTTGTACAATAGTTTTTTTGATTGGCAAAGAAAAATTACATTCATCACTTGCACAAATGGTTTACACAAACACACTTTTGACAAAGGACCACATTCTTTCTTTTATAGCCATCAAGCTCCTCGATGAATGGCTAGAAAGATTTTTATCCGACAGCCTACATTCTCCTTCTAGAATCCTCCTAAAAAATATAGTTTCCACTTCATACGTCCACAATGTTCCAAAATTTTCTACACAAGTCTAGCATACATTTTGGAGTATTCTATAATCGTCTAGAATATTTGAAATCCTATTAAGCCCAAGGATATGCCCAACAAGCATTTGGGCTTGGGCAACATTCTTGGGCTAGGGCAATCCCAAATCTTTTATTTGAACTGGAAAAAATATATATAACAAAGGCCCAGTCCAAGAAACTTTTTTTTTAAAGCACAGGGCAAAGAGATTCTCAGTGCAACAATGGTATTTGAAAACGTAGAAGAGTTATTGTGCAATAAAAACTAAGGCCCATTCCGCTAAACCTTTTTTTTTTTTTTTTAAAAGTACTTATTTAGAATTTTCAAATTTAAAAATAATATTTTGATGAATTTTTTTCTTTTTTTTTTGCATTATTGAAAAGATCTCATCGAGATCTATCAAGTAATATCCATGTTGCAAAATTTTTTTTTTTTTTGTAAATTCATTATTTTTAAGCTTTGTTCAATATTAATTCATTATTTTAAAACTTGAATAATAAATGATATCTAAGCTGCTAAGCCTAAGAATTCCCCGTAGGATCATCAATTGCTAGCAGGGAAGAGGAGTTTAGACACTACGGCTATTCCTATGATTAGTCTTAGAAGACCGAAATGCCATGAAATTCAAGTTCCACTAAACTCGCTCTTAGTCTCATAATCAACCCTGAACAGCTGGTTCTAGTAGAGGGGAAAACAAGATGGGTGTGACCAAGGTCTAGCTAGCCTCCTTGTCATCATTGGAATATAGTTCTTTGAAGATGGTAATCAATAAGAGGAAAGCATTGCTTTCTAAAGATAGGAAAGCCGCTAGAAAGGCTAACAGCTAACAGCAAATGACCTCCGACCAATGAGGTGATGACACATGCATTTGTGCATATGAACTTCTAAAGAGTGGGTTCCAAACCTGGATGGCACTATATAACTCAATCCATTATAGGGGTATTGGTGGATTATTTCTATTTTAGAATTTACTCTGATCTTTAATCACTCCATAGATAGTGCCCTAAAGATCCTCAGCTGCCTTCCAAGAGTTTTAGGCGGCAAGAGATTGACGAGCTTGTTGGAGCTGCTTGACGGTTCCCCATAATACGCCCACTTGGGAACTTATTACTCCAGCTATTCCAAGATTCTCCGCTAGTTGGACCGCGTCCAATAGACTCCCTGTTTTGCTCATCCCCTTCGTCAGTTGTTTGATCGGTAAGGGTGTCTGCGTAATGCTACCAGAGCTACCAGACCTCAATATGCCTGACATCCCCCTGAGGCCTGAGATTTGGAATCTTCCTGAACAAGTAAGGCAGACTTTACAAAGGCTATGAACATAGGCCGGGTTGTACCGAGTGCCAATTCCCCTTTCTATTTCTCGTCTACATATGGAAGATACTTATCAGATTAGAGAGAGTGCCCCCAACTCCTAACATCTAGGTCTTCTCAATCGGTTTCAGGATATGATTTCGCAGGAAGGGTAGTAAACTACTTCTTCGTAAGTGAGGTGAGGTACCTCTTTCGGTTTGAATAGGGAGTCGCCCTTATTTTGGTTGAAGTAGCCCGCCCCCAAAAGCGATGATTCACCTATCCCCTCACTGATCGAGCGCTCTTGCGCTGAAGATGAACGGAGCTAAGCGGCTCGCCCATATCTCTCCGCGATTCTCCCATATCTCTTTCTCGACAAAATCGAATCTCATTGTGACACACACTCTCTCTCCCTCCACAAAATCGAATGAAACTTGAAGAAACTCGAAGGTCGAAATCTCAAAGCTATGAGTCTTGATTCAAACCGGTAAATAACTCATTCCCCCCACCAATCTTTCCTATTTCCTGTTTATCCATTAGATTTTCTTTCATTAATACAAATCAGTTTGCCCTATTTCCAAAAGAAAACCTTATTCTCAAATTAGAATTGTTTCGAATTCTTATGTGATTGCCGACCAGTTTTTATTCTTTGGATTATGTAGAAGACCTTCTTTGGATTATGTAGAAGACCCACACTGTAAAAGTCTTAGAATTGAAACTATTAAATTCCAGTGTTCTAAAACAAGGAATTAATCAACGATTAATCGCCAGCGAGGCCTATCCGATTGGTGTCCGACTAACGATTAATTGCCGGTTACTAATTAATATGCACCAATTAATCGCTCGAAGGTGGCCCGCCGCCCGACTAGCGCCTAGCGACTTGTTAAATTCAAAGCACCCAGTGTTCTAAATGGCAGCCGCCTAGGCACTTGGAGGTGCCCTGCCGCCACGCCAATACCCCTTGGCATTTGATTTGGTGCCCAAGGAGGTTTGGCGGTCTTGGCAGCCGCCTAGGCGGCCTTGGCGGTCTCGGCGGCCTTGGCGGTCTTAGCAATCTTGGCAGGCCTTGTCGACGTCTTTGAAGGCTTTTGGCAGCCTAAAATGTATAAGTATTAAACTAATGGAGATCAAGTTTTGGAAGGGTATGGAGGAGAAGAGTTAAGAGGAAGGAGATGAACTTTGAACTTGGCATTAGGGATCTTCGATCTCGTTTATTTCTACTTATTGTCTTATTCAACTTATTTGCTAGTTGCTACTACTTAATTTCATTTGGGTTTGTACTTTGAAGTTTGAACATTAAACTTTGCATTATGGTTTTTTAGAACTTTGAACTTGCATTATGGATACATAGAATATAGTTTGATTGGATAATGGTTTGTTAAAAAAAATAAAACGCCGAATTGCTTGGCGCCGCCTAGGCGACCACCTAGGCGGCTTGGCGCTTGGAGGTGGGTCTCTGCCCTACTAGCGCCAAGCGCCATTTAGAACATTGAAAGCACCTGACACTTTTTGCTAGTATCCAATTGTTCTTTATTGGCACAACTTTCAATTGTAGTATGCTTTACTTGAAGCAGTCTAAATGAAAACACAACCTTCATTTGAGGCAGCAAGTTCTTACTAAAACTAGAGTATTTTTTCGAGCTTTTATCTATCCCACAAACTGCCAAAGGCACTAACCACAGTTCAAATTTGAAGTCTGCCAACAGGCATATGGAAGGAAGAGGGTGAATCTTATGCAACAAGGGGTATAGCTACAAGATGTGTGTAGTATACCACAAAATGGTTATTTAAACAAAAATTCCTATATGAACCTAAAAGAATTCTGCAGAGCAGAATTAGAAAACCAATTCTAGACCCAATGCACGTGCACATAATTGAGTTCAAACATGAATATATCTACATATTTTCTAATTTATGACAATACTTATAAAATTGTGCCATCGTTTAGACTCAATATTTTTATTTTTATTTTTTTGATGTTATTCAAGCTAAAAGCATAATGTAATATCTTTTTTTTTTTGACTTGTGTGTCTTTTTATTTTTTATGACTTAAAAGTAAGTGGGCAACCAAGCTCTGGATCGGGATCGGGATCGGGCTCGGGCAACCCAAATATCAAGGCTGGCACTGGATATACTCGAGTCAGCCTCCGAGGGCAAAACGTCAACTAGAGCGTTGGAGTGGGGTCCAAGGCTTCAACACGAATTACCCTTGTAATTTGCTAAAAGGGATTGGTTGGGCCTAAATCCGGGCCTACTTTAGTTCGTGGGAACACTATTGGCCCAATCCTAGTAATTTGTCGTGGCATTGGGTTAACTGCTTTGGGAAAACCAACGAGGGGTTGGTGTAGTTGTTGGGAACTTGAAATTGGTGCTTACCTTCAGTCTCAACACAGGTGCAGTAAGGTCCTACAACTCCTACTGATACTTGGTTGGACGCGTCTTTATAGTAGTGACCTACTTATGGGATGGCAATATTAAGAATAGGTACTTCTTCCTCTTTCCTGTCTTCGTGTTCGTCTTCTATCGCATGTGGTGCATTGTTTGTATGTGGTGCATTGTTTGCTAATATGAATCTGCTGGTGTGGTGGTGTTGACTTCCTGCTAGCATCTTGGATATTGGTTGAGGCTGTCTTGGTTACTTAGTAGGAGTAAAGAGGAACTATTAGAAGGAATATGGACACTTTGGCCTGGAGAAGGGAGGTTGCAAAACGAAGGAGGGGAGGCATATGGCCATTCTTAACCATCTTCTTCCTAATTCTTTTGCTTCACTCTGTGGCCATTCTGCTATTCACCAGAGGCTTTCTCCTCACCAGAACTGAGCTTCCCCATTACAGCAATTGCTCTGATGTTTACCAATCTCCCTGTGTACAACCTCCTCCTTCCTTGCCCAATCAAGAAGATGGTTCTTGTTGCAATGCAACTCTCAACAAGCAGCATTGTTGGACAAAACCGGCCATCGATCGACTTGTCATCATTGTTCTAGATGCGCTCAGGCATTACTCTATCATGGCTCAAATCTCTGATCTTTTACATCTTATTCTGCTTATTCTCTAACTACCATGATGTCGTGTGTCTTCGTTTGGCCTTTCAGGTTTGATTTCGTGGCACCCATTCCTTCTTTAGAAGGTGAGCTTTGTAATATGATTCCTCACAACCCCATAAATATAAGGGATATCTATTGCCTCATCTGCACGAGTGTGGTTCATTTGAATAATTTGCCTCTTTTGTCTTTGACATCTTCTACCATACCCAGTGAGCCTTCAAAAAAATCGATTGGAATTTGGTTTGATACTTCAAGATTTCTGAATTTTCCAGTTATGTAGCTTATTTAAAATCGTTTAACTCACATATTACTCCATCTCCTATTGTTGGTCCTTTTTGGAGAGCTGTGCCAACGTTTTGTAAATAATAATTTTGATTTTTTACACCGTTCAAAATATCTCAATTAGAACTTTTGATTGATCTTGATAAATTAAAAAACTTAGGACAATGTGCTGTTTTTTATCCGAACGTGCCTGGCTCCCTAGAAAGGACCAGCAATTTGGGACGGAGGAAGTGTTAAATAGTTCTACTAAAAGTTTACAAAATATTGCTAATATTTTCCAAAATGTACCTTGTTGAAGTTTTCAAGTTACTCTTTTTGGTGCATTTTCTAACGCGTTTGTTGAAGGCTTTCTTTTTGTTAAAGCATCCAACTCCAAACCAATTGGCAAAGAGTGGAGAGGCTGCCCAGGCTTATATACTAGTTTTGGAGGAGATAATTAACCGATGTGGGACAAATCCCAACACTCCCCTGCACGTGCGACCCCCGATTCGCATGTGGAGAGGTTAACAAAGGATCCGGAACACACGGATCACAATGAAACAAAGTGCAACTATGGCACAAACAAAGGGAAAAGCCTCCGAAAGCCTAGCTCTGATACCATGTTAAAGCATCCAACTCCAAACCAATTGGCAAAGAGTGGAGAGGCTGCCCAGGCTTATATTCTAGTTTTGGAGGAGATAATTAACCGATGTGGGACAAATCCCAACACTTTTTAAATTTTAATACACTAGAATGAAACAAAAACGAGGCCATAAATATTCTAATAGTTGCTGAATAGTTTCTTAACAACACCTCTCTCCTACTCGATTTCTTAGTGTCCTTGACTTGATTGGGGTACTAATGTCTGCCAACTTTAACCATAGCTGGTGGTGTTCAAGTGTTTACTTGCACAAGTTTTAATTATATTCAATAGGCATCACTTCTACATAAATTTTGTAGACATAAAACCGTGGATGGGTAAATTGCAAGTGCTGCATAAACTAGCATCTCGAGAAGGGTCATCAGCTAGGATTTTCAAAGCTATTGCAGATCCACCTACGACCAGCTTACAACGCTTGAAGGTAATACTATGGTCCTCCTTGCTATAGTGATTAGGTGCTTGGGGATTTTTGTGTCATTTGCTTGTTGAGGTCAATGTATAACTTATTGGTAATATCTGTGAGACATGCAAAGTAAAATCTGTTGATTTTGTCTGTGACATTTCTGTTATTGATCTACTGACTTTGCTGGCTTTGACCTTTGGGATTTAGGTGGTGATGCCATTTTCTTTTTTCTGTTATTGGTATGTTGAATTCGGGTTGTAGATGAAGGAGAAGGAAGAGGGCTTGGAGGATAGCCTCTTTTTGTATCATGTGTTGCTTGTGAGGGAGAGAGATAGGGCACATCTTTTAATGGTCTGATTCAGCTGTTCAGGGGATGAAGATGGGCTTTTTCCTTTCTGATTTTTTTCCTTGTAGAATTCATTGGTTATTTGAGTTCAACATTGTTCAAAAGATGGAGATGGTCATTTTGCAGAATTCCTATTTTTGGAGTAAAATGAATTGTTTGTGAATACTCCTTTGTTCTTGTTGATTACATTGTGAACTTGACTTAGGTGTTGAGCCTTTTTTACTTGATATAGATTTTTTACAAAGGTTGCTCTTTCTGGGGCATTTTTCTCATCTGGAAATTTTCACTCCTACCTATAAAAAAACGAGCTACAGAACATAGTGGGTAGAGTTTCTCTTTGCCCTGAATTTCGAGGTATACACATCTGCTGTTTGTTTTCAATTCTTTTGGTATTTATTTACCAATTTTGTTTAGTCACTAATGTTACAGTAATTATGGATATGTGGTGACCAAGCAGAAGGTTAATTTGGTATAATGTAATGTGGCATTCAGCAAGGATGAACTTTAAACATCAGAACTGTGTTGCTTCCCTTGTTATTATTTCAGGGCTTGACCACAGGCGGACTTCCAACTTTTATTGATGTGGGTAATAGCTTTGGCGCCCCTGCGATCCTTGAAGATAACCTGATATCTCAGGTTTATTCCTGCTCTTAGTCAAATTCTTCTTGTTATTTTTTTTTTGAATTGGTTATTTGTAGTTATATTTCGGTTTTGATTCCTTGGCACTTCATTTACACATCTAACATATGACTTGCAGCTGGTTTCCATGTCTTGTAATTCAATTTTTGGCTCTTGGCACTACATAATACGCATCTAATATATGACTTGCAGCTGGTTCAGAATGGAAAACAAGTGGTGATGATGGGGGATGATACATGGTTGCAATTGTTTCCTCATCATTTTAATGCATCTTTTCCCTTTCCCTCCTTCAATGTGAAAGATCTTCATACGGTATGCCTTTATTATTATCACTGCTGTGCATTTTGAAATGAAATACTGAATGGTTTTGTTTTAACTTTTTGAATGTCTTTGAAAGGAAAGTGGCATTTTGCTCATCCTGTAATACTATTTTCTTATTGTTTGTTCCTTGGTTAAATCTTCATGACATTTTTGCCAGGTTGACGATGGGTGCACTAGAAACTTGTTCCCATCCTTGTATGATGAAGATTGGGATGTTCTCATAGCACATTTTCTCGGTGTGGTATGTTCATGTCTGGTTTCCTCAGTCAGGAAAATATTTAAGTATCTTGGGCCTGTGATATTTCATCTGAATTTTGTTGATGTGGGATAGCATCAGTGTCCTTGTACTATAGAAACTATTCTGTCTCGGGATCTTTTATCTTCACCCTACGACCTTCCTATCCACCCTTTTATGTAAAATGCTCCTCGGAATCACCATTTAGCTAAGTAAGGAGATGAAGAAATATGAATTATTTGGCTGGAGGGTACAGTTCCTGGGAAATTGTATTGGACAAAAAAAAGGATATGGACCATTGATGCAGGGGTCAAATTACATTTGGACCCTGGTTTCACTAAAAAAATCAACATTCTACAACCCTACGGGCTGAGAGCAAGCACAAGGTGATAGGTGTGGATTCGGGGGATTCACCTCGTAATGAGCCACAGCCTTTAAACACCTGAAAAGGGAATGCGGAAGGTGTTGGCTAAACATGCTCAGTGAATGAACCATATCAAATGAAATGAGAGCAAGTAATAGTGCAAAATGATGATCACCACGGCAACTATCTATAGAAAAATTGATAATTTGCAAGCAAGCACCGATCTGTGTCATCTTAATAGAAAAAGGACATACAATATGCATGCTTCTTACCATGCATGCATTGCATCTAGCACCTTGGCCCTGCATTGGCGCCTTGGGCCAAAATCTTCACATTTGGCGAGCATAGCCATATGCAACTCGGCCCTTCACTCCTTGGGCCACACTTCCATTGTGACGTCTCGTTTGTCCTTGCATCCGAACCTAGCATAAAGCATATACAGTGTTCTAAAAATCGCGTTTAATCGCCGATTAATGGGCGATTAATAGGTTTTATGGCCTCTCCGACAGTGTTCTAAAAGAAGGATTTAATCGCCGATTAATCGGAAATTTGGCCTAACCGATTAGATTAATGCCTCGAAGGTTGAATTAGTAGGTCAGGAGGTTAATCGGAGTTAGTCGGCGATTAACCGACGATTAGTCAGTTGGCGTCTAGCGGCGATAAGTCGATTAATCGGTTAATGGGCGATTAGTCGGCTATCAGCGATTAATAAGGGTAAAATCTATAATTTTGGAAAATCAAGGGGTGTAACTGTTATATACTTATACCAGTTTAAGGGTTTTGAATCACAGTATTTAGGGCTTGTTCAACACCCAGTCATCGATCGATCGATCTCGGAGTCACCTGTCATATCTCTGTGTAAAACACGAGATTTCCGAGCCGCCTATCGCCTCTCTCTCTCTCAAATTTGAGATCTCCTCTCACTCCACGTCTCCACCGACCTCGAACATTAGTGTTTTTTTTTTTTAAAAGCCCATACCCATATTGACACGTTAGTGATTCTGGAAACAAAGTGTAGTACTATTTTTTATTAAATCTTAACACGAAGTGTAGTATTGTTTGGTGTATATAAATAAAGTTATTATAATTGGTAAGTGACTAATAAATGAACGGCCCATACCCAGTACCAGCTGGTGTTATAATCATGTTAACAGTTTTCTGTAAAGGAGAGATTTCTATGTCATATTTGAAAAACAATTGATGTTGTTGGATTAATAGATGAATGTTCAATTTTTTTATGAGAGTTGTCATTGGGGAGTATTTATATATAAATAAATAAAAACCCGACTAATTGCTACAAGCCGATTAATTGGCGATTAATAGATCTCGAAGCTCGAAGGTGGTCGACCGAGCGACGAACGCCGAGCGACTTTTAGAACATTGCTCTCCGATCAAATTAATGCTTGGGCGTTTGAATTAGGCGGTCTGGAGATTAATCGGGATTTGGCGGCGATTAATCACCTATTAATCGGCGATTAATCGCCCATTAATCGGCGATTAATTGGTTAATCAGCAATTAAACAGTGATTAATCGGTTAATCGATTAAACGGCGATTTTGAGTGTGAGTCCGATGGAGACGAAGTTATGGATGGATATGGAGAAGAAGAGGAGTAATTGACTAATAATTTCGTACTTGGTTTCATTTGGTTTGAACGTTGCACTTTGTAGTTGCACTTTGTAATTGACTGGTAATTTCGTACTTGGTTTCATTTGGTTTGAACTATGAACATTGAACTTCTCATTATGGATTGACTAGTTATTTCGTAGTACCTAGTTTCTAAGTCTCTATATTTGAATTGTAGAGAACTGTAAACATTTAGAAGTGTTAACATTGAGTATCCAATAGCCAAAGAGAACTAGGAAATTTTTTGGGAGAGAAGATAGATCACAGCAACTAGGAAATCTGTGATTATTAATGGTACAGAGGTTGCAGAATATTTAAAAAAAAAAAACCCGACTAATTGCTAAAAGGCGATTAATGGCCGATTAATAGGTCTCGAAGCTTGAAGGTGGTCGGCCGCCCGCCTGGCGCCGAGCGCTTTTTAGAACATTGAGCATATACACACATATGCTTTCAGCATGTCAGTGTAATTCCTAAGAGTTAATTTCCAGCACTCCGTCTATTATTTTGTGTTGTCATCAACTCAAGTGCTCATGCCCATCTCCAAATTAGTATGCCAAGTTCCCAAAAAGAAAGCATCTTAATTCTATTGTTCAATCCATAACCAAGCTTCACTTCTGAACTGAAAAATAGACTGCAAGAAAAGTATAAAGTTTACATGGGTGAAAGCAGTTCTGGCCATGAATTTACTGG
Source organism: Rhododendron vialii (assembly GCF_030253575.1). Lineage (NCBI taxonomy): Eukaryota > Viridiplantae > Streptophyta > Magnoliopsida > Ericales > Ericaceae > Rhododendron > Rhododendron vialii. The sequence goes on along the minus strand of NC_080561.1, from coordinate 43,074,553 downwards.
TTTTGTCTTTAATCTTTTGATAGATTGATGCTCTTTCCTAACTTATGGTGAGTGCTGTACCGGCAGAACTTGGAGTGGTATTCATTATCTTTCAATATGGTGCAGGATCATGCTGGTCATATATTTGGAGTTAATTCCGTTCCAATGATTGAAAAATTGGAGCAATACAATTTCATTATAGAGGCAAGTTCCTCGAGCCTTACTTTTATAGCATATTCGGAAAGTAGTACGGAGGGTGGTGGAACTAAAAAGCTTGGAAATGGCTCCTTTGCAATTTAATTTCCGCCATTCCCGTGAGAACAGAGGATATTTTGTGTTCTTGTGTGAACAAATTTCTTCCTTTTATACTTGGTTGCTACTTTTGTTTTACAAGGATAAAAGAATGAAATCAATACAATAACAGAGCCTCAGAGAATGCACAATACTCTTCTATTACTGCTTCTCGCAAATTCTCAACATCCCTCCCAGCCTCTCGTAGATTTTTTTAAAAAGAAAAAGGAAAAACAGTTACAGCTAACTACGCAACTTAATGCTTGAGCCACAACCAACACAACCCAAGCAACCCATTGCCGCCATCATCGTTCTCACACGATCAGCCCCTACAACTGCCCTTTGCTGCTGCCTCAGCCAAACAGCCCCAAGCAGACTTTAAATCAGCCAGAAATAGCCCACAAATTAGCCCCCAAGCAGCATCCAAACTAACCCCAAAATCAGCCCCAAACATACCCAAAATAGCACTCAACCTAATTGGCCCACAAATCGGCCCCCAAAACAGCACTCAAATCAGCCCTTAAAACAGCCCCATAAATCAGATCCCAAATCAGCCTCACAAACTACCCCTAAATCAGACCCCAAAACAGTGCCCTGCCACCTAAATCAGCCCCCAAATCGGCCCCCAAACAGCAATCAAAACACCCCCTGAAACACCCCCTTAGTCGAACCCCAAATCAGCCTTATAATCCACCCCAATTAGCCCCTAAATCGGCCTCCAAAACAGCACTCAAATCAGCCTGGTGCTGATTTGGTGCCCGTATTTCGCGGAGATGAGATCTGGAGGCCGGTGTTTTCAACCAACAAGGATTTTGAAGTACTTCACAGAGATGAGACCGAGAGGGAGGGAACAGAAAGAATAAGAGAATAGGAAGAGGGGAGGAAGGAGAGAGGAGGAGCCACCTCCCTGCAAACCAAAACCTTCGCTTCCTAAAGTATAGAGAGAGAGTAGAAGAATGTTTGGGAAGTATAGAGAGAGAAAGTAGAAGAAGAATGTTTGGGGCTCTTAACTTGGTGGTTGTTTGAGAGAGGGATGTTGAAAAATCGGGGCTCATTCTTATTTGAGTTTCCTAATGTTTGTTTAGCCATGACCCTGGACTTGCTCTTCTGGAATATATCGTTCATAAATGTTTTTCTGGTCCATAAAGTGCAATTTAATTTCGTCAAAATGCTGCCCTTCTGCACTATTTGTAGTGAATTGACTACTACTTTGCTCCAGAAAGTTGTTGAAGTGTTGGAGGGCCAGTCTGGTCCTGGAGGCTTACATGAAAATACTTTACTTCTTGTGATGGGTGACCATGGCCAAACCATAAATGGTGATCATGGGGGAGGAAGTGCTGAAGAGGTGTAGTATTTGTTATGGTCTTTTACAATCTTTGTGTGATTATCAACCTAACTTTAAGCTAATGTCATGCAGGTTGAAACAGTAATCTTCGCAATGGGTTTTAAGGATCCTCCATCTTCATTAACCTTGGAGCATGATACTTCATCCTGTCGATTAGATGCGGTATTACTTCTCTTCTCCACTTGTTATTGCTACTGGTGAACAAGAGCAAAAGTAACAGAGGGAAACAAATAAATCAACCATCTGGGTCTGCAGATACAAATCGTCTGGTCCCAAGTCTTTGGTATTAGCACAAAATGACTTTACCAATTAAGTAGGTGGGTTCTTTTAAAATTTAAACAAAGAAATGAACCGTCTATATCATTTAGCTCTCGATAAACAATACCTGCATTCGTGAGTCGGTTTAAATAATCATAATCTTCCTTATTTCTTAGCTCTATCCCCTGAAGGTATTTTACTAATGAGGCTTCAAAGAAATGTTGAGGTGAAACCTTGGTGATTGGATGGAGCATACTTCTTTTTTTTTTGGTGCTTGCTATATGAATTGTACTTGTAAAGTTCCTTAAGCAAGAAATTGCGGATTCTGCTGTGTTAGCATCAAAAAGCTTTACGTACTATGGGTTTGGTGAAAAGTTAACACATATTTGCACAAAGCAAGGGTGGGGGTGTAAGCGAGAAAAGGAACAGGGAGAGAGAGAGAGATAGCATATAGGAGAGTCTAGTATAATGAGCACCCTTCAGAGAGTTTGTTTTACGTAATTTAAAAACTCTAGATTGGAAGAAATATTCTATCTTTTTGCCTAGATGTAATTTATGCCTTACATTTGAGTATTTTTTGTCATCTTCATAGACTGTGCCTTTCTCTTGTTCTATAGCTTTTCTTTTGTTTCTTTGGGATCCGTGGGAGGTGAAAATACTAAGTATTAAAAAGGCATAATAAAGACAAACACAAGTTCACCAAAAGAAGTCAAGAGGATCACAGGGAAATCAATGCAGACCTCAGACTTGGTCAACGGCCGAGGTCAACGAGTAGTTAGGTTAGCAATCAACGAGGTCCTCAATCCTGACCTCAAGCTCAGTCAACAAGCACCTCAGAGGTGGTATAAATCTGAGGAGGAAGTTCTCCTATAAAATATTGAGAAAATTACCTTTAAGGATATAAAAGTGCATGTTAATTCCCATTAAGGATGAACTCAGTTTTTATTTACCTCTAAGGACGATCACATTATGAAAATTATCCTTTTACCCTTAAATAAATACAATTTCATACTTAATTATTTTTTCCTATTATAAGGTAGGGTACCCTAGGGTTTAGGCACTTTCATAGGGTTTTAGGGTGCACTTTACTATTATAGGGTTGTAGTGGTTTAGGCACTTTCATAGGGTTTAAGATTAGGCACTTTCATACAATGCTCTAAAAGGCAGCCGCCTAGGCCAATCAATCCCCGCCTGGGTGCTAGGCGGTGGTCCGATGCCTAGATTAGACAGCCAACTAGTCGGGCGCCTAATCCCCGCCTAGGCACTAGGCGGTCGACTAGTCAACGCCTAGGCGCTAGGCACCTCTTTTCCGCCCGACTAGCGCCTAGCGATTTTTAGAACATTGCTTTCATAGGGTACCCTAGAGTTTAGGTTTAGACACTTTCATAAGGTACAGGGTTTTAGGCACTTTCATAGGGTACCTTAAGGTTTAGGTTTAGGCACGTTTTAGTGGTTTAGACACTTTTATAGGGGCAATTTTTAAAAATATATATATTCTAGAAATACTGAACGGTGCATATCAATTTTTTTCTTGACCTACACGTAAAAACCCCTAAAATAATATTACGACAATGCTTGTATAAGCTACCTCGGCCTCAGATAACGTACGAGGATGTTCAACGGACATCTTAGTCATTCCTCTAGGGAGAGGCAAGGTGTGTGCTTGCTCAGTGGAAGGTGGGTAATTCTCCAAAGTCGTGTCCAAGAAGAATTAAGCACTTCCACCCCTAAAATAACTGCCAGATATCCCATCATCCGTATTAGGAATGGGGCATGTCAGACCCAAGCGTGGAGATTTTTATGCAAGGATTGTAATGATGGCACTACCAGTGTTACAGGTCTTACAGGTCTGGTAACTGTGGGTAGTTGGCCACATTCGCATAGAAATACTTGAAGAAGTCACACAACCAAGGATTCCAAAGTCTGATAAACAAGAGCATTGTGAGTAAAACTACAGTGGCATTCATATTCCTTGCAATTTCTTGGATTAGCAATTCTAATCCACAGTTTGCCTGCGAGAAAATTACTTTGATTGTCGGAGGACATTTCCAGATGTCAACACTGGTCGGAGTATCACTAATGCATTTCTCTTTTTCAGTCAACGGGTCAATGGAAGAAAGTTCTGATCTTCTAAGCAGGATCTCAAGGGATTATTCCTGTCTTAAAGAGGAAGTCCTAAACAGTGTTCTAAATGGCGCTTGGCACTAGTCGGGCAGCGGGTCGTGCCTAGGCGCCGCCGAGTGATTCGGCGTTTTTTTCCAAAAAAAATATTTAAAAATATTTTTATGGCAATCAAGCTCAAGCTCCGCCTAGCTCCGCCAAATCTCCCTTAGCCGCCAAGTTCCGCCAAATCTCCCTATCCACTAAATGAGCCGCCGAGGGTGAAATCATGGCGCCAAGCGCCTAGGCGGCTGCCGAGGCCACCATTTAGAACACTGGTCCTAAACCCGGCCTCCACACAATCCATCGCAATTAGGAGAGAGATTCAATAGCGTTGGGAACTTGGAGAGCAAGACACAGTAGAAGGAACCTGCAACTAGGTTTTAGCATTCAACTTTGTAGTACTACTTCGTACGCGGGGATTTCACATGGAACCATTGAGTTTGAGAATTACCCTTCTAGTTAGGCTGGCCAGACCTAGTTTGTTTGATCAGTTCTAGGATGGTTTAGATGGTCCCTCAAGATCCAAGAATAGGAGGAGTAGTGTCATGTCAATCCCAAAAGGCCATTCCCTTTGCCCATATGGTACTTCCCTTGATATAGTAGATGTACCAGAGCCACATGCAGCTCTAGGACCATATGGATTACAAAGGGGCCAACAGGATGCTAACTATCCAGCCGAAGAGAAGTACGTATAATTGAAACTACACAAACAGCCTAGTCATATGGACAGGCTAATTCTTGTGGAGGCAATCTGACTCTTGTGGATGTGGGCCATATCTTAATGATCTTACTTGTATGATATGAGATTGTTACAACCGAGAGATGATACACACAGCTTAAACATTGTCATAAATCTCTGGTTAAGGTGGAGGTAACCTGACTATGGATGCTGGCCGTTAACAGCATTAAAGCTATCACCCAGTGGTCTTGCAAACCATATTGCCATACCACGTCTCTGCTATGGTAACTCCCTGTCATCTCCATGCCATTATTGGGTTTGGTGAGGTAGCCCTTCATCACTGTGTACCACGTTGGCTCTTCAATTTGCCCCAATTGCTCTGTTTAGTGGCTGAGTGATAGTGGTAGTGTTACTAGTTTATGCCTTTGCTTAACCTTAGACCAAGCTGCTCGGAGAAAATCTCAAGGGCAATATGGAGATCCTTGATAGCTTGCTTGAATGCCTTGTCACCCCTTCAGCTTGGCTGAATGAGCCTCCACTCGAATGCTATCTTAACCAGTCTTAGAAAGAGAAATTAACTAAACTAAAGACCTCTTAATCTTTGCTACCTCTTGCTCCACTTTTAGTTAATCCCATGCCACTACCCACAGAGGAGGTCACGAGTTATTCGTGTAGTTATATTTATAGGACGAACATCCCGCATAGGGGAGAGGCATTTGCGATTGACATGTGCCTCGGTGCAGTCTCATAGGTTCGGCTCTCCTTTATAAAGGCCCCTTCATCTCCATATCTTACAATCCTAGACTTTGGTCCTCCAGTTTTGTTGTTCTCTCTTTCTCTAGGTCACCTCAATTATCACCCTCCCTACATCTAATGGTTAGGCACCCCATGCATGAGTATCCTACTTCCTAGAAGGCTTTGCAATTAACTCACCTCTAATTCTACAGAGGTTTTCAGTTATGTACTTGATTTCTCCTCGGTGAAAGTAGATCCTAAAAAGACATGTATCAGAGAAATATTTGGTTCTAGTTGTGACTCTGTACTTGTTATACTTTGTCGAAGGTTGATAGAAGATTAAATGATGATGTAGACTCTTTATTTGTCTAATATGTGTTGGTTTCATCTTAAAAACTTGTTACTGTCGATGAATTATATTCATGTTTTGAATTTCAGGATGGAAGGATGTTTTGCATAAACTCAATGCAACAGGTTAGGACTACCATTCTATTTGTTGGAGTTTGTGCTCAAAAAAAATATGCATTACCTTTATTGTTTATGGAATGCACTTAACCAATTTTTACAGCTCGACTTTGCAGTGACAGTAGCAGCATTGCTTGGAGTCCCCTTTCCTTTTGGAAGGTGCAACATAAGCATTTTCTGAAATTTAAGTTCTGAGTCATCGTTCTCATTCCATGGTTCACAAAGTTAACTGTTACATGAATTTCATGGTACTTCGTAGACAAGTTATTAGAGTTGATTTCTCTTATAAAACCTGCTGTGATACCCCCTATATTATTCCAAGGAAGCCTATATAAGAGTTATTGTTGCTCCATTGTGGCTTGGCGTAACCGGTTGAAAAATGGAAAAGAATGAGGAAGAAATAAACAAAAGAGTTAAGATTGCGTACTTCTAACCTTTGGCAGGCCCACGGTGGTGGGAGCCTTTGGGATAGCCTTTCAATCCCCTATTAACCCCTTTTGTGAAAATTCCCTCCACTAATCCTTGGACTGATTCCTTTGATGATGTCAAGCCATTGACCTGGTATAAACTTCTGTCCAAGAGAGATGCGAAACTTCTGTGGTCTCCAAAGTGGTGGGTCAGTTGTGAGAAATTGAGATTGCAAAGAGATGCTTTTCCTTGAGGCTAAGGATAGTGCCTCAATTTACTTTTTTTCCTATTAAGACATGACGTAGAAATGCAGTCATGTACATTAATATAGTGACTCCAATCAACGGACATGAAGCTCAATGGAACAAAGTTTTGATAGCACATGTCCAGTGTTCAAATTTTTCCGGAATTGTTTTTCATTTATTTTTCTAAGGCAATGGTACATGGGTCAGGTGGGAAAATGTGCCAAGTGATTCATCTAGTTGTCATTCTCAAGACACTAGGGCACAAATCACATGACTAAACTTCATTTCTCTCACATACTTCTTTCATTTATCCAGGAAACATAGTGTTATAAATTAGCATAATACTTCCCTTTTGGCATTGAATGTTATAAATCCTTTTGAGCTTTCATTTATCTTTTCCTATTGGCTTTCATTTTATCATATTTGAAGTTATTGTTTTCATTTTCATTTTCTTGAAAGTTTGCATGGCTAAGGTATTATCATCTAAATTTGTTGGAGTTTATACCACATGGGTTAATTATCAACTCCAAAACTAGTATATGAGCTTGGGCAGCCTCTCCACTCTTTGCCAATTGGTTTGGAGTTGGATGCTTTAACAGAATGCAAATATTATGCATAGTTCATTTGAAACTCTCCTGCTTAAAACATATTTATTAGTGTATGTCTGTCTAATTAGACATGTCAGACACATACCAGTTGGCAAGTGACTGACAGGTGTGCTCTACAAATTTAAACTAGTACATAGAGCATAGGCGTACGTCATTTTTTTCCATGTCAGCAATGAAAAGAAAAGACAAATGAGTCCTTTTGAGACTTAAATATGTCAACCATGATATTTTTGTTTCATTTGATGGCCACTTTTGTAGATTTGTTACCCGGCCTGGGCATAACACTCTGTCACTGTATGCGGCCTAGGCACAACACTTTGTCACTCTAACCGATTAAAAAAATAACACTCTGTCACTCTAGAATGTAAAATCCTTTTGAGCTTTCATTTATCTTTTCCTATTGGCTTTCATTTTATCATATTTGAAGTTATTGTTTTCATTTTCATTTTCTTGAAAGTTTGCATGGCTAAGGTATTATCATCTAAATTTGTGGATAAAGCTGAAAATGTCGTATAAAGTAGAAGGCTTGGTAGCATGCAGTTCTATTTCTATACCTTGCTTTGGCATTGGAATCGCCATTTCCCATCCTAAAGTAATACGTTGCTAATTTCTTTGCAGCATTGGGTCTGTGAATCCTGAACTATATGCTTTAGCTGCTGGAACATGGAATTTGAAACGCTCTAGCAACGATATTTTCCAAAATCATTCAAGTACAGAAGAATGGATGCAAAATTATGTCAATGTGCTATGCATGAACTCTTGGCAGGTGTTCTTTGTACTCCACTTTGTTATGTTTAAGATATACATTGGACCCTTTTCTTATCTTCTCTTCCTCTTGTCTAATAATTATTAAACAAGCTTATTTGATTCTGTACAATAGTTTGAAAACGATTTAGGGGTCTTATCCTTTGTTAGGTTGATACTGCGTTCTTAAATTTTGTGCTTCATAGTTTACTAATTTGTCCCTCAAAGGTTTTTTGGTTTTGTTGTTGTAGTTATTTGGAAACCCAGAATTGGGTTTTCGTTAGCAATGGCAAAAATATTTCCCAATGGTCGGATCACAAATTATCTTAAAAGCTTAAGATGTTAGGAATGGGCTCAACCATTAGTATCAAGCTATCCATCACCCTTCCTTATTTGCATTCATTTCTTGCACATGGAGATTGAAACATTCATTTACACCGCGAATAGAATGCAACGGACAAAAGCAAAATAGAAAGTAAACTAATGCAGACAAAGAAACTTGAACCCAAAACCTCGAACCAACTGAAGTTCTTGTTGGAGTTTATACCACATGGGTTAATTATCAACTCGAAAACTAGTATATGGGCCTAGGCGGCCCCTCATTGTCAAGTGGTCTTGAGTTGGATGCTTTAACATGGTATCATAGATAGGGGTTCAAAGAATTTGTTCCCCCTTGTTTGTGCCATAAATGCATCGTTGTTTGTTGCAATCTACGTGTTATGGATTACCTCTCCACATGCAATAGGGGCACACGTGCGGGGGAGTGTTAGAGTTTGTCCCATATTGGTCAATTACCTCCTCCAAAACTAGTATATGAGCCTGTGCGGCCTCTCCACTCTTTGCTAATCGGTTTTGTGGTGGATGCTTAATATGGTATCAGAACTAAGTTTTTAGAGGCTTTTCCCCTTCTTTTGTGCCATAGTTGCACTTTGTTCTGTTGTGATCTGTATGTTCCCGATCCTCTGTTGCCCTCTCCAAGTGCAAGTCAGAGGTCGCATGTTTGGGGAAGTGTTGGAATCTGGCCCATATCAGTTAATTATCACCTCAAAAACTAGTATATGAGCCTGGGTAGCCTCTCTTTTCATTACCAATTGATTTTGAGTTGGATACTTTAACAGTCGTGATACCATGTTTGATCGTCGATTGTTCTAAAAGCTTAACTTGTTTGGAAATGGTCCAAACAATGTATATCTAGGCCCAGCTATCCAACAGTAACATGCTTTCCTGCCAACTTGTGGATGGATTGCATTAACATTTGTAGTATCATAGGGCGATTTATTTTTGCAGCCTGTCCTTTGGGAGGTGCTCAAACTTCACAAAAGCCAAAGTCAGCATGGGTGGATGCTACCTGTGAGACAAGAGTTATGTTCCTATTTTCTGATAGGTAAATAATTGATTTGTGGAATCAGTGGGAACTTTGTCTTTGACCGAACATTAGAATGGTGATTGCGGTTTCAGTATAGCAGATTTTTTTTTTCATTTTCTTAGTTGATGAAGCTTCGAGAGGAGGGATGATCACAATACTTACAGTCGGAGTTAGTCGATTTAGGTGTATTTGGGGGTATTGCATGCATAATATAGATTTTGAGAGAAGCAGCAAAGTTTCTTGAAAATGGCCTGTTTTTTAGGAAGGCGAAACATTGGAGTAGGGGCTCAATGTTCTGGATCCAGAAATACACAAATAGAAGACCCTCATTACGGGAACCCTCTAAATGCTGTGGCTAACAAGATGCAAGGAAAAATTATCGTTCCTGCAGGTAGTAGATGGTTGAAAATGGGTAAGATGCTTAAACACCTGCTGTATGGGAACAGATATGTCATACGTCCATAAATTACACAGAGAACAAGTAGAAACAGATGATGTGTTGTCTGTGACAAAATCTTCTGAGACAGACTACAGGACATAACAAAGCAGGACAATGGGTTGATTTGTTCCAACCTTTTTACTGTAGAATAGAAGATTAATTGATATGCTTGGGCTGATTTCATGTAAGAATGTATATTACTTCCTGCAGTGTTATGCCTTGATTTTGGAAAATTGTCATGTTATGTGCTGCATCTGTGTTGGAACTCCTCAATGCTTCGCAAGAAATAATGCAATGTTGCATGTTCCCTAGTACTCGTATTCGTACCAATGTTTAGGGTGTTGCACAGTAGCCTGATGCAGATGCGCCCTATTCATGTTATATATCTGTGCTTATCCAAGCTCCTGCTGCTGACAACCGGTCCTAGATCATTAAAATTGTTAGGCAACGAAAACCGCATAATTTCAATAATAGTGTTTTCTGTTGAATTTCATCTTCACTGCAAGGTATCGAATGGTGCCAACTCGTGGTTAAGCATTAACAAATCAAGTGCAAAACAAATCACATCACCTCATTGATTCGTTTGGGTTAGCTCGCTGCACATGCTTCAAGCAACTCACCAATTTTATATTGCCACTTTTTTCATGAGCATTGCACGAACTTTGTAGGTAAAAAGATACATTGATGTCTATTCAGCTTCATCTGTTATTGGATTTTCGAATGAAGACTTACTGCATCTATCGGCGATGTATGCTCAAGCAACAGATAATTGGTCAAAAATTGTGACGAACTTAGTGTCAGAAAAAAGTGAAAGCTGTCATGTATCATTGCCTGATCTCAAGAGGCAAATCGATGCGTACTTAAGTTTCCTGGCGAGTGTTGCGGAGCTAGCACGTTCGAAATGGACCCAGTTCAATTTGGAGATTATGAGCATTGGTTTCGGGGTAATGTTGATTTCACTTCTTGTCCATGTGCTTTGCATCAGATGGCTTAACAAACTATGCAGAGTTTACGTTCGTTCCCATGTCGAATCGGGGATTTCCTATGGATTGATGCTTTCCTGTCTGATAGTGGCAATACGTGCATGCAGCTTCCTTTCAAATAGTTACATTTGTAAGTTCTGACCCTCTAGAGATTTACATGGTTTCTTGGATGCATCTACTCTCTTTCCTTAATGACATATTTTTTGTGTTTTGTGTTCAATTTAAAACCTGTGGGTTTAGTGGAAGAAGGAAAAGTTGCTGGTTTTCTTGTAGCCACAACTGCAATGCTCAAATTACGCTATTCAATAACGAAAATCAAGATGCAACTGGAAGTAAGAATTTTGCTCTTGTAGCTTTGTCAGTAACTTTACTATCGATCGATTTTTGCTTGCAAGTATATAACTGACCTTATCTTCTTTCTTATCTTCTTTCTTCGACGACACCCTGATATGATTTTACTCTTGGTATCGTACTTGCAGGCTTTGGTGTTTGTTCTCCTAATTTCTGTCCTCAGATTTTGTATTGAACTTGGGCTATCAAAGCAGGCTGTCAGTTCAGGATTAGCAGACGTGTTTCCTTCATGGATGCTTGCTGTTGCTGAGAGCTATCCTTTCTGGAGGCATATAGCTGAACTCCTGCCAGTGCTAGCTCTGATCATATTGGCCTACATGCTGCATGAGAGCATTTCTCGCAGCTCGTGCAGGAGATTTTTGAAAAATGTTATAAGAGGAACGATCTTTAATTACCTTCTCATTGCAGCATATTGGACCTCGGAAAGTAAATTACTTAATCTGCCTCTTATGCGCACAGACATACAGAGAAATTACATTCCTAAAGTAATCTATATGATTGGTTTTGGTCAACTGTCATCCCTGGCACTTCTTCAATTTCTCAGTGAAGAAAAAACGTCTAGTTGGAAAGAGACTGTGGTCATTAAAATAGTAGCCGTGTTATCCGCATGGAGTTCAACGATTATCATTCTATCTGGAAGACAAGGACCCATGGTAGCTTTAGCATCCATGGCTGGAGGTGCTTTCTCTTCATCGCACCTAAAGTCTTTGTCATATTATACTTGAGCGACAAGTTCTGTGTTAATGACTGTTTAGGTCACTGTCTTGTCTTTATAGCTGTTTGCATTAAATTTCCATTAGCAACAATAGCATGCTTTATAGTCATTTGAATATTACGATTCTCACTCTAGGCTTCTTTCACGAGATAAAGATATGCTGGTTTTTAAAATATTGAAGCACTGTAATTTTGAGCTCTTGATTGGTACTTACAAGAATTTCTTTGCTAGGTTGGTGCATAATGAGATTGGAATGTTTGGAACAGGACTCCGAAAATAGCCATCTCCAAACTTTGTCCTTGTATTCTTTCCCTGTTACACAATGGAGCCTTCTAGCTGTGTGCCTTTTTTTCTGCAGTGGTCACTGGTAAGAAGTTCAGTCTTAATTACCGATCGACAAAAAAAAAAAGTTCAATCTTAACTTTTACATATCTGCTAAATGAGCCATTGCTAGTCTTATCGGTGCTTTAAAGAATGGGCCAAGGGGTTTTGTCATTCATTTTAGATCTAACCTCCAGTAGTACTTCAATATTTTTTTATACTCCTACTATTACAAGTTGATTGATGAGTTCTTTGGTTTCTTACCCTGGAAGTGGCTCACTTCTCTTGCACACTATATTTCTTTAACCCATCGCAACATTTTGTTCAGGTGTGCTTTTGATGGCCTCCATTATGCTGCTGCATTTACTGGGTTAGTGTGTTGTTTCCTTTGGGTATATACATATCATATATGTACACGGCTTTGTTTTTTCTTTTGGTTTGCATATTCGGTTAAACTATGGCAGTTGGGCAAGACAATGACTAATACCTCAGCCCTCCTATAGCCTTGATCTTTTGAAAAACTTGGTACTTGGTTCCACTTTCATTTTTGTTGAAAATATGAGAGAGTACGGTAGAACAATCAATGAGATACTACTATACTAGTAACAGAAAGGGTGTACCCTTTCATACAAAAAGCAGAACCAAAGGGGTAATCCTAAGGATTACTGGTGCAAAAATGGTGAAATGAAATGAAATGGTACTTACAAAAAAAAAATGGTGAAATGAATTTACAGTGGTTACCTGGAAGAACATCAAGATCAGTGACCTTAAAGGGAGAAAAGAGCCATGGTCCCAACACCACATTCTTTCTCCAACAGCAAGCTAGGGGACATCTGAACTGCCTTAGAAATCCTTTTGATTCTCTCTTGTCAAAGATAGTAACCTGTAAGCTTACTGCTAAGCCAATCAACTTCGTAGGGCCAGGAGGAGTGGCAAAGCTATGAATTTGCTCGGTGGGGTCACCATTAACATGGTCTTAGAATTCTCTATCTTTTACTCATACTAAACTATAATCATAAAAAAGAAAGGAACCTAAAACGTAAAATTTGCTAGAATATATTAAAGCATCCTAACTCAAAACCAATTAGTAATGAGTGGAGAGGCCGCCCCGACTCATTTACTAGGTTTGGAGGTTATATTTTACCAATGTGGGACAAGTTTTAACACTCCCCCGCACGTGCGACCCCTGACTTGCACGTGGTGAGGTAACCAACCGATTCAACAAGTACGACGACAATAAACTATCAATGACAAACAAAGAGGGAACCAACGATTAACGACGGAATCTTGTCTAAAAGCCTTCGTAAACCTAGCTGATGCAGGCCAATATTCTAATTAATCTAGGAATTCTATTTTATTATTTCAAATTTAGTATTTTAGTAGGAATTTCTTATTTTAGTCAAGATTTGCTAGAAGTATTAAGTTTCCTAGCTTGTTTCGATTTAGTATTCCTATTATGTAGGATGTGCTTGGTCAAGAAGCATTAGGGTTGATTTTATTTCCATATGTTTTCTTTTCTTTTTAGTATTTTAGTAATGCTAGTATGCTACTATTACAAATAAGGATGTAAGCCTTAGGGCAAGAGGAGTTGTTTATGATTGATTAATGAAAATTTGAGAAGTTTTCTTATAATTGTGTGTTCGTACATAGAGTACCTTTAGTTTATACTTGTTCGTGATTGTCTTTGTCGCATCGTTCTTCTTTTTCAACACGCTTCCCTGCATCACTAGCTCTAATACCATGTTAAAGCATCAAACTCAAAATCAAAACCAAAACCAAACCGAGTCTTATGTCTCAATCACTCGGGGTCGGCTACATGAATTCTTTTCCTCCATTGAGCTCTATCAAGGGCCACTTGTTCTCATATTTTTGCGCACAACAGCATCTAATGTCAATTTAGGTCTACCCCTCCCAGTAGCATTGCTACCCAAAGCTATCATATCCGCTCTCTTAATTACTGCATCTCTCATGCCCAAACCACCTTAGCCTATTTTCCCTCAACTTCTCCTCTATAGGTGCTATACCTACCATCTCACGAACCATTTCATTTCTAATCATGTCTCGTTTAGTCTTACCACACATCCACCTCAACATTTTCATTTCCGCTACACTCATCTTGCTCACCTGTTGTTTCTTAATAGGCCAACATTCTGTCCCGTAAAGCATCGCTGGTCATAAGGCAGTTCCATAAAATTTTCCCTTTCAATTTTATGGGTACCCTCTTGTCACATAGTACACCAGTAGCGCTCCTCCATTTGAGCCACCCCACTTGGATCCTATAGGTCACATCATCGGCAATCTCTACATCTCTACTAGTAATTGAGCGTAAATACCTAAAATGATCACTCTTTGGTATCTCCTGGTCTTGGATCATTACTTTTTCTTCATGCGCACTGCTGGTACCACTAAACTTGCACACCATATACTTAGTTTTACTCCTTCTTATCCGAAAACCCTTTAACTTTAATGTTTCCCTCCAAATGTCTAGTTTCGTATTAGCACCTTTAGCGGTTTCATCTACGAGGACAATGTCATCTGCAAACATCATACACCATGGGATATTCTCCTAAAATTGTCTAGTCAATTCATCCATAATTAAGGCAAAGAGGTACGGGCTCAAGGCTGACCCTTGATACAATCCTACGGTGATTGGAAATTCACTCGATTCCCCTACTGGTGATCTAATGGCAGTGACGGCACCTTCATACATATCTCTAATCACCTCGATATACTCTTTGGTCACTCTCTCTCTCCAGAACCCACCATATGATATCTCTAGACACCCTATCATAAGTCTTTTCTAAGTCTATGAAAACCATATGAAGATCCTTCTTCTTTGCTCTGTGTTTTTCTATCAATCTCCTTAATAGGTAGATAGCTTCTATGATTGATCTTCCAGGCATAAACCCAAACTGTTTCTCTGACACCGTAGTCACCATCCTCAAGCAATGCTCAATAACTCTTTCCCGCAACTTCATGACTCATTAATTTAATACCTCTATAGTTGTTGCAACTTTGAATATTTCATTTATTCTTATAGATAGGTACTAAGGTGCTCCTTCTCCATTCGTCGGGCATCTTTCTAATCATAATAATCTTGTTGAACAATTTCATCAACCAAGTCATCCCCAAGTCACCTAGACTTTTCCACACTTCAATAGGGATACCATTTAGTCCTAAGGCATTACCCAGTTTCATCATTTTCAAAACTTTAACCACTTTGAACTTTTGTATTCTCCGATGAAACTCATATTCTATGTTCTCGCCAGGTACATACACTTTTTCCCCACCAAAGCCTCCTTCATGTTTCTCGTTTAACATCTCAAAATTCGACTTCCATCTATCCCTGATCGCCTCGTCTTTCACCAACACCACCGAATCAATACCTTTTATACACTTAACTTGAGAAATGTCTCTAGCTTTTCTTTCTCGCAGCTTGGCAAGTTTACAAATAATATTTTCTCCATCTTTACTATCGAGTCTAGCGTAGAAATTCTCATAGGCTTTCAACTTAGCGTCCCTAACGGCTTTCTTAGCTTCCTTTCTAGCTTGCTTATAATCCTGAAAAAATTTCTCATTCCGGTCATTTTGCCACTTTTTAAAGCATTCCTTCTTGGCTTTTATCATAGTTTAAATCTCATCATTCCACCACCATGTCTCCTTAGAAAGTGGACTTTTTCCCTTCGACCCCCCAATAACTTCTTTTGATATATTCTTCTAATACCGTCAGTTATGGTATTCCACATATTGTCACTATCGCCTTCCACTCCCCACCGTACTTCTTGGGACATTCTTTCCTTGAATACCTCTAATTTCGCCCCTCTTAGGCTCCATCATTTAGTTTGTGGGCATCTAGTTTCTTTTCTCCTTCTATTATTCCCCTTAAGACAAATATCTAACACCAAAAGTCTATATTTTGCCACTAGACACTCTCCGGGATTAACCTTACATGTCAAGCGGTCTGCACCTCTAGCAAGAAAATAGTTGATTTGACTTCCATTGGCTCTGCTCTGAAAGGTAATTAAATGCTCCTCTTGCTTCCTATATAGAGTATTCTCAACTATAAGGTCAAAAACTATTGCGAAATCTAAAATCCTCCTACCACCTTCGTTAAGGTCACCAAATTCAAAGCCACCATGCACCTTCTCATACCCTTTGCTTATGCACTCCCACATGACAATTGGTAATTAGTAATTAGTGGAGAGGTCACCAGACTCTTATACTAGGTTTGGAAGTTATATTTAACCAATGTGGGACAAGGTCGAACAGAATATATGTAAAGACAATTGGTCTATATGTAAACAAATAAGTTTAGAGAACTTTTATAGAAACTTGACAAAGATACTAGGGGATGTAAGTGATAATAAAAGGGTAAACGTGTATTATGGGATTCCAATTGTCATGAGTTTTATAATTAAGGGGTAAAACTAAAATTATTGGAAAGTGCAGTGGGCTGCTCCCACTGGTCATGCATTGCATTCGCTATTGGCCAGGAGTGAATAACAATCCTGCTTAGATGAGAAATAGTCCAGAAACTGATCAAGCAAAGAAAGGACGGTGAAAAGATCATCTGGTTATTGCAAAATAATTTTCTATTTGTTACTTCTCATAGGGTAGAGTAGATGTCCAGCAGTTCACCTTGATCTCAACCGAGTTTCTCAATCATCGTTTTCAGGTTTGAAGAATTCATCCTCGTTCCCCAAGCTATTCTTCTTAGTATTGATACATTTGGTTTTTCTCATATTCTACCAATATTTGGACTTCCATTTCTTGCTATACAACAAGTTCCATCTGGTATGGGTGGGCAGCGAAAAGAATTCTTTTTCATGCAATTATGTCAGGTAAGTTTACGTTTAAGATCATATTTTTCTTCACATGGAGTCTTGTACTTCCCATAGTGTTGGACATGCTGCAGTGATTGAACTTGTAAGTTGTTTATTCATCTTTATGTTTTAGGTGTATCTGATGTTTGGACTCATCACCGCCACCACAGCCACATTCACGATGTTATGTGTTGCAATTCAAAGACGTCACCTCATGGTATTCTTAGACCACAATTTCATACAATATTTGTACAATTGTACTGGTCTGTGTATCACATCACAGCCTACTGTTGAATTTTGCTGCAGGTGTGGGGATTATTTGCTCCTAAATTTGTTTTTGATATGCTGGGCCTCATGTTAACAGATTTCCTAATCTTTTTGGCATTGCTCTACTATTGTGTTCAAGTGGATGATGATGGGCTGCGACATCAGATTACTGAAAAATGAGTTTTCCTCCCATTCAATTATGCAGATTTTGTTGCGACGATATTGACTGTGCTCATTCTTTTATGGTCCATATGATGGGGAAAAAAAGAAGACCTATCTAGGGCTTTTTTTTTTTCTTTTTTTTTTTTTTTTCATTCGTTAAACTTATCTACTCTATCTAGGGGACTTTTTTTTTTTTTTTTTGGGCGGGGGGATTGGGGTTGGGCTTATGGGAATCGAACTATACCCATGTGCCTAGGAATATAAGAGAGGCACCAACTGCACTTCACTCCACTTGCCATTATTTAGGTATTTGATTAGCATGAAAATGTAGAAAGTAAATTTTCTTGTACAATTCATTTATGCATGGTTTCATAGCCACTTTCTTTCTAAGAACACAACGAAAAAACTTTCCCTTGTGAAAGTTGTCACCTCTTGTGACATTTCCCATTACGCCACTTTTTCCTTTCCTACCAAGATCCATATTACTATATATTACGGGTAAGTTTGTAATTGTAAAAAATAAAAAAATCTTGTGAGGTTCTTACAAACTTTTCACTTTAATCAAACATGTGGAAGAAAATAAACTCTCTTTTCTTTTGCTTGATTTTCTCTCATTTTCACTCTCTAGTATTAATTTCTTTCTAATCAAATGGATCCTTACGGAAATCCAAGTGATATTACGTGTTCGTCTAACTTGTTGGTTTCACATTTAGTGAAGTTTATAAAACTAAGTACCTGGGTAAGTGTTTTCCCCTGATTTTATGAAGGATTGTTTACCATTAAGTGTCAGGATCAAAGTTGAATCCTCGCAATAGCTGTATAGTGGGGTGTTATTCCATATTGGTGAGGTATTCTCTCTTGAAGAAGAAAAAGAAAGATGAGAAATTTAACTTGTAGATTAAATTATTTACATCACCGGTGTAAACATTTGTTTTCATTAAATCAATTACTTCATATTGTGTCATGTCACCATGTTCTATTTATGGAAACCACTATTTTGATGATGTTGCGCAATGTAATTAATTTTAAGAAAACAAATGTTTACAATGCAGGTGTATATAATTTATTCTCACCTGAAAAATCATTGGATACTCCTATACATAAACAAAGCATATAAACAAAAAATAAAAAGTGGATGGCCAAATCTCTGTTGGATGGCCTTTTGTTTTCTTGTTTGCTTTTATGTTTTTCTGTATCTTCTAAGCGTTTTCGCTTATTGGATTTCTCTCGATGTACCCCTTTCGAGTTTATAAAATCTTCAATTTGCCGAGCAAAAAAAAACATTTAAAATTGGAAAATTGGAGGCTTTAAAAAAAAACATTTAAAATTGGAAAATTGGAGGCTTTTAAAGCCTCCAAGACATTTCCATAGGGCATTGATAGATAGATTTCATGGTATGGTATATGTATTTAGGGTGTTTATGTCATTTTGTGTCCTTAGTATTAGTGGTCTATAAATATATATGTATGAGTCCTTCATTTGGTATCTTATAATCATTTTGAATATAATTATCAAGAGCTTGGACTCTTTGTATCCCATTTTGTGACTCTCTCTCTGGAATTTTGTAAGATATTAGGTTTGTATTATTGGGTATTAGAGGTTTAGGCTCGGATCCTAGCCATTTATCTCAACATAAAAAGCTCGTTGGAACCCTATCCTCACTGAAAAATTCGCTTGAACCCAAAAACGGTGTAGGAAAATCTTGTCAGAGCCTAAACATTGATTTTGACCCTCAACCCACACATTGACCATTTTTGCACGTGTTCTCTTTTTAAAAAAAAAGGATTTTTTTGAATAAGTCAAGTGAGCTAAGAAACTAAGCAACAAAAACAAATTTAAAAAAAAAAACACAAATCATAGCTCTAGGTACAAGATAGGCAATGAAGTCAACCTAGACTATAGATGCAAGACCAAGGTTTTAAAAGGGAAGATCAACTCCTCCGGATGATCAAGTGTTATTTAGAGGGCTGGAATACAAATCCGCACAAGTCCTCTAGTCCGATTTCCTCAGCCAAATGACATTTTCAACTTTTCCAACAACTTTAGACATATGTTTAGGCATCACATATGTATTCTTTCCATGTGAAAGCCTTTGGGTTTTATTAGAACCATAACCAAAATAACTTAAACTACACTAAGTGTTATTAACATGATGATATTGGGGTAGAGCATTAGGGTACTCATGGAGTTTGAAGCAATTTGATGGGATGTAAACCTTTCACCCGATTGCAGGATTCAAGAAGGAGGTTCGTGGCAGCAAGAAATATGCCTCTCGAGGGAATGACAGACCCACTGATTGTTGAAGCAATAGCGGCTCGTGAAGGGATTGTGTTTGCATCTCTTTTGGGGGTTGAAAATTTACAGGTGGAAGGGAACTCATTAAATCTCATTTGTATGATCAAGAAGGAAATCATGGTTCACCATAGCGTTGAGGTCATTGATGAAGGTATTCAGAGAATGGCATGTAATTTCATTTCGTGTGCGTTTGTGTTTAGTAAGCGTGATGCTAATGGGGTGGCTCACTCTTTAGCAAGTTTCACCATAGCGTTGAGGTCATTATTGAAGGTATTCAAAGAATGGCATGTGGTTTCATTTTGTGTGCTTAGTAAGCATGATGCTAATGGGGTGGCTCACTCTTTAGCAAGTAAGGGGTTTGGGGTATAGATCTTTCTACTTGGGAAGCTTATCCACCTGATTGGCTATTCCCTCCTTTGTCTAAGGATGGATGTGCCCTTTGATGTTTCTATTTGGTTATCAATGAAATCTCTTAAACTTTGGCCAAAAAAAATAACTAGGAATTCACATTTTTACGTAAACACATTTTTTCAGGTGTATGTGAAAGACAAGGCATATATAATTTTTCTTCCAATGTAGTCTTATTATGGAAAACATGAAACCTAACCCTAATCTGAAGAAGAACAGAAGAGTAGAGAAAGAATCTTGATTGCATCTCTTGAATTGTATTTTTCTCAACTGATTACAAAAGGAGATCGTGCACCACTTTATACACAGTCTATCTCTAAAAGAATCTTGCCAGCTCAGCATTAGCTAACAACTGCTTAGACTAACAACTACTAAACCTGATTAACTAACCAACATGATTAACACTAACATAAACTTAATACACATTAATGACCTTTGCTAACATGCCCCTGCAAACTCATGCATGTGTCCACAACCATGAGTTTGTCTTTGAGGAAAAGAAAACGAGCTGTAGACAAAGATTTAGTAAAAATATCAGCAACTTGGTCTTCAGTACCCACATTATGAACCATAAGTTGTTTGGATAAGACCTTTTCTCTGATGAAATGATAATCGATTTCATCATGTTTGGTGCGTGCATGATATATGGGATTAGCAGCCAATGCTATAGCAGACATATTATCACACCAGATTGTAGGAGGTAAAGATGCAGACACACCAAGTTCCAAAAGAAGAGATTGAATCCATGTGACATCGGTAGCAGTTTGAGCCAGAGCTCTGTACTCTGCCTCTGTGGAAGACCTAGCTACTGTATGTTGCTTTTTGGCACACCAAAAGACGAAGTTGGAACCAAGAAATAAGCAGTAACCAGTGGTGGATCTCCTGTCTATTTTATCACCTGTCCAGTCGGCATCCGAAAAAGCAGTTAACACTAAAGGACTTGGAGCATAAATCAACCCCTGATGAAGTGTCCCTTTAATATACTTGAGAATACGTTTAACAGCCACAAAATGACTGAGTTTGGGGCAATGCATGTGCTGACAGGCTAGGTTGACAGCAAATGAAATTTCAGGTTTGGTAAGAGTGAGATATTGAAGAGATCCTACTATGGTTCTGAACCAATGAGCATCAAGAAACTCTAGATCAGAATCATAAACTGGAGGTTTAGATGATGAAGGGGAAGAGCTAGGTTTGCATTCCAACATTCCAGCTTTAACTAACAGATCAGTAGCATAGTTGGTTTAAGACAAAATAATGCTATTGCCATGTGGAAGAACTTCAATGCCCAGAAAATAGCTCAAAGAACCAAGGTCTTTCATCACAAACTTGGAGCTCAAGACTGAAACCAACTCAGTAATATAAGAGGGAAGACTACCAGTGATCAAAATGTCATCTTGTAGACACCCCAATCTGGGCTTCCAGATTAGTTTACTTATAGTATTTGATTCCCCAATGATGAAACGGATCAAGAACACCTCGGGAATGTCAAGTGTTTGAGCTTTGAGTGTTTGCAAAACCCTTGAACCTAATCTAGCCGAAGCCATTTCAAAAGCCAAAAACCCTACTGGCACGCGTTGGTTGAGAGCCTGCGCACGTAGATCAACTTGACAGGTGTTGGTCAATGGTCAAAACTTGACCGTTGACCAACGCATGAGTGGGTGGTACGTGAGTGGGTGGTACGCGCGCTCCTCTCTTTGCACCATATCTACCTTCCTCTCTCCCTATATATACCCCCCATTGATCTTCCATTAAAAGGGTTCCTAAAAAGAAAGACAAAAATTCATTCCAAGGTTTATCAAAACTCATACACCTTGGGTTACAAAGCCAAGCAACAAGCATCCAAGAACATAGCTTGTTCTTCCACCTCAACCTTTTTTCCAACACTTCAATCAAGCTTCAAACCTCAAAACTCAACCTCTTTCAAACTCAATCTAGGTATAGCATACCTATTGTTTTCTGTTCTGATCCCTGAGGGGGGCTAGCAAGGTCAAGACTGGTAATCAATACCAGTCTTGGCCCTAAAGCTAGAAGGTTTTCAAAAATCGTCGTGGTAGGAACCAGCGCGCACAGGTCCTCTGTAAGCGCGCGTCACTCTGTGGCTACGCGCGCAGGTCTGCGTGGGGATTGGTGTCCTACTGTTTTATGCTTTACTTTGGATATAGGTCACTGCAAGCATGCTAACAACTAGTTTACTGCTTTCCTTTGTTAGAACTATTAGCTGTATTTCAATATGCACATCTGCTGCTGTGGAGTACCCTTGGGATCATTCTGGATATGTTCCAGAACTCAGAAACATGTAAACCAAACACTGATTAAATGGTTTAGACACGCGCGCGCCGGGGCGCAATGCGCGCACGCCGATCTGTCTCGGACCAGTGAGTGGCCTTGCATGGGTAACTTGGCCTTAGGCCGTTGTTTTGTCCCCACACTGTTTATAGGGTATTTTGTTAATTTGTAGGGTTTTTCAACCTTTAAACTGTATATTATAACTACTTGAACTACTTGGTTTGTCTTGGGTGTGCACTGGTCCTTCTAGAGCCCAGAGGGTTGAGAATAAGAGCTGTAGGCTTAGGCTTACTGGCGCGTGCGGGTCTTGTAGTAGTGTGCGCAGGTCTGGTCAGCATGCAATAATTTGATCAGTGCATACTGGTTTCCATCTGCACATATCACTCCAAAATAGCAGCCTTTCAGCCTATTTAAACTCCCACAGGAGCCTGTTTTCATCCTATACTAACTGTTTCAATAAGCGAGCATGCTATCCATCACATCCTGCAAATCATGTTACAACTTTAATCCCCATTAAACTGTTCACTGCCCTAATTAGCTAAAGAATTGATTAATCAAACAGAATCGCAAATGTTTTCACAAATGCCTAAGAAGAGATCGATCTCCGGATTGGGCGAGAGGGGTGTCTTAAAACTCTTCCCCTCTCATAACTTGGCTTCCGAACCCAGATATGGTTATGATGGACTGGTACTTTCACTTTTTCAAATCAAACAGAGCGACAGACGCTTCGAATTCAGTTCGTTGGGTGTCGAACCTTCAAACCCAAGTGGCGACTCTCTATATTTTGAGCTCTTGTCCCGCCAGCGCTCCCTCGATCCGGGCCCTTACTTTGGAAACCGAAATTTCCAAGGGCATGCTACCCACAGTGGCAACTCTGCTGGGGAATATCAAATCAATATTGGTCTATACTTAGATTTTAATACACTTGAGAACAATCTCACAAAAGTCTATCAAAATAGTGAGTTTCGCGCTACTAAAAAAACACTACAAGAAAAATTGCATTGGGTGACGAATGAAAATCGTCGCAAATTGTATGTTTTTCGTCACAAATAATATAGGTGACGAAAAAAAATTTGTCGACTAAAGGTTGTCGAGGATTCCTACCTGGTGACGAAATCTATTTTTCGTCACCTATAGTGCCTTTTGGTGACGAAAAATTTCGTCACGGAAAAATGACTTGGTGACGAAATTTTCTTCGTTACCTTTTGTGCTTTTTTGATGACAAAAAATTTCGTCACAAATTATTCCATTTGGCTCGTCAAAGGTGACCCAGTGACGAAATTTTTCGTCGCGAAAGACATTCTTATATGTGAAAAAAATCTCATTTTCTTGCTCCTGCGGGGTTTCGAACCCGAGTCTCCTAAGTTTTGCACACAAGCTTTAACCAACTACACCACACAAACTTTTCAACATATGTTTGAAATATCTAATATATACACTACTACAAAAATAGATAAAGACCTCGGTTATTTGGTGTGATCTTTCACTTTTAATCTCGCATTTAAAACCGTGGTCTATCAAGGTGTAACTAAAAGTCTCTATCTTTTAACCACAGGATAAAAACCGTGATTAAAACTCATTAATACCGTGACTAAAAACATAAAAACTGTGATTAAAAAAGACAAAATCGTGACTTTTAATAGCTCAACATCTCAGTTTCATTATAAAACTGTGGTTGTTTAGAGAGTAATAATCTCAGTTTTTGAAAAATTTGAGATTAAAAGTGGCGTTTTTCTAAAGGAAAAAATCCCCCTTCATTTATCCTGCTGGGTTTTGAACCTAAATCTCTTGAGTTTTGCATAGAAACTTCAACCAATTGCACCACACACACTTTTCAATATATAATTAAAATATTTAATATATAACATATGTGTTTAACATTAAAATATATTTCGAACATCATTTTGAACCTTCAAATATCAAAATTAGAAATTTTGATAAACATGAAAGTTGTAGCCCTTTGTGTTATTGTTCAAACCCAATTTGAATTATCTCAATTAATGGAGTTTTGAGCATAGAATTGTACTCGAAATACATTTGGCGACGAAACGCAACCTTCATAAATTTCATCACCAAAGGTATCCATTTGGTGACGAAATATATTTTCATCACCGAAAGTACCCCATTTTTTGACGAAATATTTTTTTGTAGAATGGTTGAGAGTGACATTTATTTAGGGATATTGCGCGCGTAGTCGATTAAGAGGTAAGCGACTTTCAACTTTTCCTATATAAGAGCTTTCATCTCAAGTCTAAAAAAAAATGTGATGTATTCTCTAACTTACGATCTCAGTTTCTAGATGATTGAGATTAAAAGTTCTTTTTATCTCAGTTTTTCAAAAACGAGATCTATTCTTTAATTTACAATCTCACTTTTAGATTATTGAGATTAAAAAATCTTTTCATCTCAGTTTTTTGAGAATGAGATCTATTCTTGAAGTTACAATCTCACTTTTTCGATTACTGAGATTAAAAAATCTTTCCATCTCAATTTTTTCGTATAACTGAGATTAAAACTATAGTCCATAACATTTTATTACGCTTTTACAAAAATTGAGATCTTTTTAGTTTTTGAACCGTGATTTTTATACCATTTTGTAGTAGTAATAACACATACATTGAACATTAAAATATATTTTGAACGACATTTTGAACTATTAAACATTAAAATTAGCAATTTTAATAAACATGAAAGTCGTAGCTCTTTATGTTATTGTTCAAACCCAATTTAAATTATCTCAATCGGAGTTCTGAGCAAAGAGTTATGCCCGAAATATATTTGGTGACAAAGCGTAATTCATAAATTTCGTCACCAAAGGATAAATTTTTCGTCATTGAAAACGTAAAAAGAAGACGAAAATATTTTTCATCACCAAATTGGTTCATTTGGCGACAAAATATTTTTTTCGTCACGGAATAGTTATCTTTGGCGACAAAAAATAATTTCGTCTCCTTTTTTACTCTTTTGGCAACGAAAATTTTATTTCGTCGCCAAATAGGAGCCTTTGGTGACAAAAATATCTTTTTCGTCGCTAAATAGTTATAATTGGTGACAAAATAATTTCGTCAAGGAAGTTATCAAAACAGTGACGAATTTATTTTTTTGTCGCCAAATATACTCATTTAGCGACGAAATTAAATTTTGTCGCCACTTTTTCATTACTAAACATATTTTTTCTTGTAGTGAAAGGATTGGTGATTTAACAAGACCACGTGTTCGGCCATCCTAACTGGGGCTTTTTGATTGTTCTCTCATGTAGTTTCCTCTAAGTATTGATTAATAAAGAGAGCCAAATTTGAAACGGCATTTGCGAATTTACGATTCTATTCCATTAATCAATTTCTTTAGCATCTCATTTGCATCGATGTTGGATAGCCACGTTGGAGTGTTTTGGCAATCCGACACGGTTTACCGGAGCCCGGGGACCCCAAACACCCAACAACATTCGACGATGATAAGTCATTCTACCGTTCGACTGTTGCTCTGCGGTTACGCGGACAGCGAGAGGTATATCTTGGCTTTAGTCTGAGGAACCCCCTCAAACCAAAACCGGCCTTTGCATATACAAAGCAATAAAATTCTTAAAACTAAGACAGGTACCCACAGGGTAAGATCTACTTGCATCTAACGCCCATATACTGTCTACGTGTTACTATTTTTCCTATCGCATGCACTGTACATACAAACTGTTTTGCGTAGGAGCATGTTTAGGGCAGCTTCTAGATTGTCTCTCTTTCAAGCCTGTCTTATGCCTATTAGGATGCTGCTATGGCCCGATGAAAAGTCATGCATCTCGATGATGAATGTATCAATTTTCAAAGTCCTTAGATTAGCAAGACTTTGGGAAATCAAACCTTTCTAAACCATTGTCTAATGCCCGATTGAGGTTTCAAACAGAAAATAAGGAACGGAGAGAATGCCATGATGCTTAAACCACCTTGGTTATCGTGCTAAGCACGTACACCATTAGGCTATGGCGCTGTGTCGCCTACGCCACCCCGGTTCCAGTATCACGTCATCTATACCGAGTTGTTCCGACTCCAAAAGTTGAAACTTCGAGAATGGAATAGTTAAAGACTTAGACTATTTTGACATCTCTTAGTGTTAGTCGATTCAAACAAGGATATACCATCGAACATAAATTTAAGGATTTTGGCAGCGTCCGGACATCATGAGACAGACTCGTTTTTAGTTGTAGAGTTTAGGAGGACACCAACGACGATAACATGTACATTGCATTTTTTTTTTGCAATTAACTGTTGCTGCAGGAACGTCACTGAGTTTTCAATTACTTTACTGTCTAGTTTGGAACTATTGCACCAAACAAGAGAGTACCGAAAGGAAGAGCCAAACCTACTTGGGAACGTCTTCAGAATCCGGTTCAAAGACTTGTCAGGCTAGATTCCCTATCAATCGCAACGGAGGCTTCTCCAGGTTCACTGTTGGCTGCTCTACAATCGGGTTCGCCATCGATTTTACAAAAAGCCACACCGCCGGCTTCCCCATCTTCAGCTTTTTCATCAAGCTCCACTGAAAAACCTACAATCAAAAGTTTCTGCAAAACTAGAAACAGCTGCAGGTTCTTCAGAGATGAGAGGACTGGAGTGAGGAAGAGCAATAGGTAGAGAAGACAATGGATAGGAAGAAAGAGTGGGATTGATTTCTACAGAAGGAAAAGCTGGATCAGATGTAGGAAAAGACTGAGAATAAGATGATGACGACATAGAATTCACAGGAATAAAGACTGACACAATAGGCATAGATGAAGAACCAGGAGAAACAACAGACTCAGGTGAGGTAGAAGGAGAACAAGAAACAGGAATGATGATATCCTCAAATGAAGTTAAGGGAACATGAAAGGATGTAGACGTAGGATGAGAAGGAGAAGAAGACTTAATCAGAGTAGGAAAAGGAAATTTAGTCTCTATGAATTTGACATGTCTTGACGCATACACTTTGTTAATGCAAGGATCATAGCATCTGTACCCTTTTGTGTGAGGACAATAGCCCAGAAAAATACATGGTGAAGATTTAGGAGACAACTTATTAAAAGAGCAAGCTTTCAACCAAGGAAAACAACAACAGCCAAAAGGTTTTAAGAACAAGTAATCAAGAGAGGTTTGAAACAAGACACTATAAGGGATTTTATATTGCAAACTGGTGTGAGGTAATCTGTTGACAAGCTAAACCACAATAGTTAAGGCTTCAAGCCAAAAAGTAGTAGGCATATTTGCTTAAAGAAGAAGAGTTATAGTGGTTTCAATGAGATGCCAATGTTTTCTTTCAGCAATCATAATCTGAAGAAGAACAGAAGAGTAGAAAGAAAGAATCTTGAAAAATTATTTTTCTCAACTGATTACAAAAGGAGATCGTGCACCACTTTATACACAGTCTATCTCTAAAAGAATCTTGCCAGCTCAGCATTAGCTAACAACTGCTTACTTATGTGGCCAAGCACTCCACAATTATGACAAGGAGGTTGAAACCTTAATTTCTTACCTCACGACGCTTGGTGGTGGATTTACCATTGATGCCGCTATGAATACTTGCATCGAAAGGAGTGGGTTGTTTGGACATGTCATCAATTTCCTTTATGCTTGCTGCCTCTACAACATAGATAATAGAACTCGTAATTTAAAAAACAATCCACTCCTTAACTTTTCCTAATTTCTTTCACCGATACACCAGGCGCTCTCTCTCTCTCTCTCTCTCTCTCTCTCTCTCTCTCTCTCTCTCTCTCTCTCTCTCTCTAATACCCATGATCTAAGTTTCTGCCTGGGGGGAACGGCGCCTCCTCCTTCTTCCTCTCTCCCTTCGCTTTACTTCTTCCCTCTCCCTCCTTCATTTCCCCTCCTCATTTGCTTTTTCCATTTTTTCCTCCCCTTCCACTTTTGGATCTTGGCTAGGGTTGCAATGTTGGTTGTGGCCTTTCTACGCCTAATGGCTTGCCGATCTACCTATTGACTCTCACGCCAGACATCTTTGTTGGAAGATTCTCGATTTTCAGCCTAACGGCCAATGTTTGTTACAGGTCTGGTAGTAGGGCTTTGGGGTGTGGTGGGCAGCGATGATGGTTGGTCAGGGGTAGCGGTTTTGCTTTGTCAAGAGGTGTCCGTTCATTGTTAGTGGCTTTTATTGATCGGCTAGTGCTCTTTGTTTTGAGGTGCAGCTAGCAACTGATGTGTGGATTGCCGGCTTTGGGTGGCTGTGGTTCTCCTCAGATGGTTGCGAAGGGGGCGTTTTGGTCTCCTAACCAGATGGTTCGTAGGAAGTTTTTAGGGTGTGAATCCACCAACTATGGGCTCATCCTTTTCGCCGGAGTCTATCTTGGAGGTATCTCGTTGGTCGTTTGGTCAACGTTTGGATCAGCTGGTGCTCCTTTGGTTTTGGAGGTGCAGCGACCGGTGACGATTCCTCGGTGGTGGGTGTTGTTTGCTCTGCCGGTGGTGGATCGATGGGTGGCGGCGAGTTTCTTGGTCGGACTATGTTAGGGTTTAGGTGTTTTTGGGGCTTTGGTGTTTTGTGTTGGGGTGGGCTGGGCCCATTTGGTTTAGGGTTTCTTTTTAGGTTTTGGTTTGGGTTGGATTGGCTCCTTACTAACCGTTTGGGTCTTTTTTAGGGTTTTCCTCCTAGTTTGGGCTCAACCTGTTGAGTCTAAATCAGTTTCATCTGTGTGTTTAGGAGAAAGGGTCTTGGGTGGTTAGGCTGGTATAGTCAAGCCTTTATGATCTCTGTACTTTGTGTTATGAGTTAATAAAATTTATTTTTGCAGATTAAAAAAAAAATCTCTCACCAATCAATTCAATTACATGATTGAATTTTCAATCTAACAATTACCACTCAGAAGCTAACTCGAGTTATTGGCCAAAAAAAAAAAAAAAGGAACATTAAACATGTTAGAATAATGAAAATATTGTGATTGATTATAGTTGATAGAATCAGTTGTAATTGATTAGGATCAGGGATTTGATAGAATCACTTGTACAAGAGTCTATGTACATGTTATAAGTAATCGAATTCAATAAAACATTTCTTCTCTCATATTTTTCATGGTATCAAGAAATCTAACATAGTATCAGAGTTAAATCTTAGGTAGCCTCACCTCTCGTGGGAAAGTCTCTGTCATCTCTGTCGCCCAAGTCAATCGCTCAGCTCCTGGTCTCTTGGTCTGTCACCTCCACGTGCAGACGTGCTGCACGTGAGGGGGAGTGTTAGACTTGTCACACATCGCTCATTTAAGCTACCCAAGTTTGGTTAATAAAATCTATAGGCTACTCCACCTATATCCAATTGGTTTTAGGTTGGAACCCTCCAGAAATCTAACATGGTATCAGAGCTATAAGATCTAGGCCCTGTGAATATTCGCTCCTGACGGGCGGCCTAAGCCTCTCTATCGTCCACCGGGCACTTAGTTACTTTGTAAATCTCCTTCACGCTTTTTGGTTGCCTACACCCACCAACACTCATGGCTTTTCGAACCGAATTTTTATTCACGCAGGGAGCATTCGATCTAATCCTCCCATGTTTTTATTTAAAAAGAAGGGCAAATTTTCGTAGTTGGCCCTCTAGTTTTATGGTTGTCTCAATTTCATCCATCTAGTTTCAATTGTCTCAATTTCGTTCATGTAGTTTGTTTTACGTTCCAAATTGGTAAAATCGTTAACACCTTTAATGAAACTAACGGAAAAATATGATTAAAAAATTAAGTGCTCCAATTTTCAATCCGATTGAACTGGTGCGAAGATTTTATTTTTTTGATCATTTCATCCTAGATGGTCGTAATGAATTTTTGGCTCTAAGACCTTTCAACGAGCACCCGAAGACTCCTTATTTAGTTTCAGGGCTCTTTTAAGGTGCTCATTGAAAGACCTTAGAGCCAAAAATTCATTACGACCATCTATGATAAAATGATCAAAAAAATAAGATCTTCACACCGGTTCAACCGAATTGAAAATTGGAGTGCTAATTTTTTAATCATATTTTTCCATTAGTTTCATTAACGGTGTTAACGATTTTACCAATTTTAAACGTAAAATAAACTACATGGACGAAATTGAGACAATTGAAACTAGAGGGACGAAAGTGAGACAACCGTAAAACTAGAGGGACGACTACGAAAATTTTCCCTATTCTCCATTATTGGCTTCTTCGTTTTTCGACTTTTCTTGGTTTCTCCTGGTTTTCTTCCTAGCTGTTCTCCCGGCTCCTGGCTCTCTTGATCGTTTCTCTCTCCTAACTTGGCTTGGCTTGGTTTGGTTGTTCTTGATTTATCTGGATTTTTTTCAAACTCAAGTTGGTAGACCTACTTGAGTTTGAGGGGATGTTAGAATAATGAAAATATTATGATTAATTATAGTTGATAGAATCTATTGTAATTAATTAGGATCAAGGATTTGATTATCTTTCCATAGTATAGGATTTGATTTTGTTTCCAATTTTAGAATTCCACTCTTGTATAAATACAAGAGCCTATGTACATGTTATAATCAAATTCAATAAAACATTTATTCTCTCATATTTTACAAAACAAAAATGATACTCACACAACAATCCAAACATAATCTCACATATATGTAGGCTTCACACACACTACTATATGTGGGTCCCACATATATGTAAGATGTTATATAAGTTGTTGTATTTGGATTGTTGTGTGAGTTACATTCACTCCGCTTGGTTCACCATTTTGAGAGTAACTTTTACTCTCGGTATAATTTTCAATAAATTTCTCTCTCTATCTCTCTCCACTCATTACCACTCAACTCTCAAAAATAACTTTCTTATACCTCAACCAAACAAAGTGATTGTCCTTTACAAAACGTATTTGGAACCGTTCAAGAGATAAAAGCGGAAATAATCCCAAAATATATTCTCTCTATTTCTATCTATAAAGAGAACACATTTTGATACAAAGGCTGGCTCACACTTTTAATTCAAAAATTGCGCACAAGTTAATAATTTCATGTTAAGAGTTTTGGGGATAAATTTGTCATTATAATCCCAATAGCTTTTTTTGAGGGAGGGCAAAAGAGTAACTTCATCTACCAACTCACCTAGGTAATTGCTGACTAGGGAGAGGTAAAGTGAATCCTTTACACACACACAAACTCAAACTCCCGATATGAGAGCCAACCCAACTGACGCAGGCCCAAAAGCTATTTATAACTATTTATTTCCTGCCACTCTCTCTGTTAGCTGATCCAGTTAACTACTAGTACTTTTTTTCTTTTATCCGCCCAGTTAACTACTCTTCCTTGTTTTTTTGTCTCTCACTTATACATGCATGGCGCGTGGTCCAAACGCTTGTTGGCATTAAAGTCTGCAATACTTGCCGTCAGTGTCACGGATATAATTGCGTGTTGCTTTCATCATCCCAGCAACATCTGCTACTACATTCTAGTAATTTCTTCTTTCTTCTTCTAAAGAGCAGATAAAAGACAACAATTTTTAGTCGTTTTTCCAGTTGCAGCCGTTTGGTTAACACTTGCCATTTCTTTCAATTTATTAGAGGTACTGCATTTGTGCAAATGCCACGGAGCTTGGCGATTATAATCGTTTGATATCCGCGCGTTAACTTTTGTTTCGTTCCTTAATTTATAGTATATTGTGGGTCTTATTTTCATCTATCTAGTTATTCGATTGGTATCAGAAAGAAAGAAAGAAAGAGAAGAACGAGAAGAGAGAAAGAGAATGGGGAGCTCAGGAGGAGGGATAGAGTGGAAGCTGGCGGATCACCCGAAGCTTCCAAAGGATAAGACGGTGGCTGTGGTGGTGTTGGATGGCTGGGGGGAAGCCTCTCCCAATCAGTACAACTGCATCCATGCTGCTGACACTCCCACCATGGATTCCCTCAAAAAGGTCTCTTCCCTGTTCCCATCGGCAAATATACTACTCCCTCTGTCCCAAAATTATATTCCTTACAAAAAGACATGCAATTCTCAGATCAAAAAATAAGTTATTTTTTGTACATAATTTTTCGAGTTTCTTCGCACCAAATAAAGATCTCGATTAGTTCTTTAATTTGGTGCAAGAAAATTTTAAAAATTATGCACATAAATACTTTATGGAGTAGTTTTTATCCAAAAATTACACGTCGAGAATTATCAAAATTGTGACGGAGGGGTAATTTATTAGTATTCTTGTTATTACTTGCTTATTTGAAAATTATGAGTCCATGTAGAAGCCTAAGATTGATGAAGAAGAAGATATATGGGAGGGGAGATTACGAGAATTGATTTTCCATACCATTTTTTTCCCTATATTAATTATACCGTTCTACATTTTAGAAAAGTTACAATCCACAGCCATTATTATAGACCCAACAAAAAGGCAATACTATGGGAGACAGTACTATGAGTATGAGAAATCTAATCTAAAAAGAGGCTATACATGACAGACCTCCGACGCGACAGCACGTGAGGGAATGTCAAGAAGTACAATCCCATATATATTGCTTGGGTATAGAATGGATGATCACTTTATATAGAAATGGGGTAGTAGGAATTCTGCATCTAATAGCTTAAGCTTTTGGATTGAATTTGTAGTTTCTACATGATATTAGACCTGGGCTAATTCCATCTCAAATTGTATAAAAATTAATCTATACCCAACGATGATAGACTCAGTGAAAAGGCAACATGATGATAGACCCAAAAAAAGAGGTTACACAAGGGGATGTTAGATAATACGAGTCTCACATTGGTTAGGTATGGATTCTATGGAATGGTGGTCCCTTTGAATCATGTTGAACCTCTCCACCTAATAGTTTAAGCTTTTGGGTTGGATATAAAGTTCTAATTCATGTGTATCTTCCCGTTTGGGTTTGGACCACCTTTAATGTAACCACCATTGCTCCTCGTGTGATATTTCAGTTATGGAAATCCCATATTCAGGTAAATAGCCAATGTTGTTGGGTCCACCCATGTGATGAATGACTTGGTGGTAATTGATTTGGTAATTAAGCAATAATTCATGTCCTATAAGCATTGACTAGGAAGACGAATTAGAAGGCTGATTGGTTTAGGAATTTTGGTTGGAAAACAATAGGGCCAAAAGAGTTTTGGCAAGTTTGGGAGTCCTGTTATGCAATCAAGAACTAATCGGAAAGGAAGCCAGGGGGCACCGGTTTCTTCAGCCACAAGGCATTTGACACTATGAATATACCAAGGGGTATATGGGTTTATATATGCGAGGGATTTGAGAGAGTGGTGAGGCAAAAAATTAAAATGCAAGGGGTGAGAGGAAAAATAATAGGACACCGGGGGGGTGAGCGAGGGCTCAACTACGTACCCTTCAGCGGGGGGCCTGGTTAGGAATGTTGGTTTATAAGGTCCACCTCACACTGTTATATTTATGTTGTATCATAGTGGAATTTCTCTTTCCAGTGGATTTGGCAATTAGGGCCGAGCCATGTAAACTTGATGATTCTCTTTCTTGTGTGTGCATGTTTATTTTTGTGGGTCCTTCCGCTGGCTTGATGGGATTGTTACCACAATGCCATCAACAACTACCAGTGTGACTGCTAGCATTTTGCAAGTGACTAGGAAAAACTTCTATTGAAGGTGTTCTGCATATTGACTGTTTGAAGTTATTATTGGTAGCAAATACATCAATGGCTATAGTAGCCATTGATGTTTTTCTTCCTATTAGCCTCTCTTAGGCTTATGTTTGTGATAGTGCGCGTTCCAGTCTGGCCACGTTTTGAGGTAGTTTACTACTTCATGAAAAACAAAGAGAGATTGTTCCTAATGTTTGGAAGTTTCACTTTCTCTTTGGGTATCCGGAGAAATGATCCCTTGACATTTGTTTTCTGTCTTTCATAATAGGGTGTCCCAGAAAGATGGAGGTTGGTTAGGGCTCATGGTACTGCAGTCGGGCTTCCCACTGATGATGATATGGGCAATAGTGAAGTTGGTCATAATGCTCTTGGCGCTGGACGAATATACGCTCAAGGGTGATGTCTTTCTCCCAATTTGATTCTTCCGTGGCCTTTCGGTAAATTTCAAGGATCATTGTTGGAATCGTGCCTTTTGGTTCTTTTATAGTTTGTGAACTCGTGATTGCATAATTAGTGTGTTACTTTTTTTTACTGCAAGATGGGGCTTATAGCCATACTAGTACATTGTGGGATCACAATGTTGGTTCTTATGCATGGTACTTGAGAATCAGAGAGGAGATGTCATGGAGAGAAGAGAAACAGAGCGAGATCAGTCAAATTTCTACCTTGGGCGAGAGATGTTCAAACAGTATTTGGGAATTCATTTTATGTGGTCAGTCTGATTAAAGGAAAGTTGGTACTTTTATTGCCTTGCCCTTGGAATGACACAAGTATTCCAGAATCGTAGCTATGCTAACCAGACCTCTCTGATGCCCAACTGCACCTCCTTATAATTATGGCAGAGTCCATTTACCTCCCTCTGTTGTGGGTCTGGATCACTTCACCCTTGTAATTTAAAAGAAGTCATTTGGTATACCTACTTGGTTTTGGACCAATGTTCAACCTTGAAAGTTTCTCTCCAAACTAACGGAGTCGGTAAGCCAATTGCCAAGTGCCCAACTTATCGGATGTAATAATTTCTGACCAGCAGTTGTAGTGTAGTGGAGTATATATTGTGTTTCAAACTGTTGTATAATTAATTTAGCAAAATAAGCCAATAACAATATAAAAACAGAAGATAGCAACTATAAATGTAAAAATTTATATATTTTACGAAAACATATTAATGTCGGTGATATATACCATCAACTTAGACAAGTGACAAACATACATTTTGCAAGTTACATTAGTACAAAAAGTTATGTGCACTTTAATATTGAGGATGTACAAAACATAAGCTAAAAAGGGGTATCTCTATTACCTATCAGTTGCGGCCATTTATAACCGTGGGCTTGTCACAATTTTGTATTTACCGTTGCCGGCTTTAGCAATAAAACCAAGAGAGCAGAAAATAGCTTTTCTTATCCAAATCACTTCAATTTCTTTTTCTTTGTTTTTTTGATCGACAAATCACTTCAATTTCATCTGAACAAAACGTGTATCTCTCTGAGGATGGATCTACTCATCGAGAAAATTCCTTTGAGTGTTCCGTTATGAGTTTATTTTACAGTTCATTGCTTTTGTATGGGGGTAGTTGCTCTCACTTATCAAGACAGCACAAATGCTTCTGGTTCTCTTCTAAAAAGTACAGCAGGTTTTTGCTTTTGTTTATATTGGGGTTTTGGGATTATGATGTAACAAGAGCCGAAAATGTTTGAGAAGAACGGTGTGCATCTTCTTCTTCTTTTTTGATGATAACGATGGTATACATCTATCAATACTATATACAAAGGTAGTAAATTTTCCCAAGCCTTTAAATCTCATCCCTAATTTTGTAGAATTTTGCCTTTTGATTCCGGGAGACTTAGCCAAAAATCCCTCATATTTACATTTTTTGAGCTCAAGGACAAGCACATTTTGCAATAAAACATAAAGACAAATGTGCCTATGAAAGTGCCTAAAACTCTAGAGTACCCTATAAAAGTGCCTAAAACCCAAAAATACCCTATGAAAGTACCTAAAACCCTAGAGTACCCTGTGAAAATACATAAATCACTAAAACCCTATAATAGGAAAGTACACCCTAAAACCCTATGAAAGTGCCAAAAATATTTTGGTACTTTGGCTAGGGCTATAAATGAGCTGAGCAGCTCATGAGTTCGGCTCGGTTCGAAGGATAAATGAGCGAGCTCGAGCTCAATTTTGCGGCTCGTTTGATAAACGAGCCGAGCTCAAACCTAGCAGGGTTCGGCTCGAACAAGTTCACAAACAGGTTCATCTCGGCTCGAAATATATAGGTTCGGCTCGGCTCGAACATGCCAATATATAGGTTCACGAAAAGGTTCGTCTCGGCTCGAAATATATAGGTTCGGCTTGGCTCGGCTCGAACATTCCAATATTCGGTTCGACTCGGCTTGTTTAGCCAATTTTTCAATATTAAGGCTGAAAAGTTAACAAATTCGAGCCGAGCTGGCTCGTTTATTCTAGACCGAATACTAACGAGCTGAGCTTGAGCCAGACGAATTCTGATCGAGCCGAGCTCGAACATGTCAATATTCGGTTCGGTTCGGCTCGTTTACACCCCTACTTATGGCTAAAAAACTAAAAAAGTTGAAGGACCTCTACTAAAAATTATTTTGCTGGCGTCCTTCCCCTAAATGAAAACTATTCTACCATCTTTATGGCTAATTTTTCCTTTGTTTTCTGAAACGGAAAGAGATTGAGAAAGGGAGAGAGTTTTCCTTGGGGGCCGGGTGGACTTTAAGAGAGAGTGTTTCGTGGGAGTGGGGACATGGGTAAAAACCTATAGGTTCAACAACCTGAGCTAGGTTTAAGTGTACCATTTAATCTAGAAGGTATGCAAGTTGAATTTCATTAGTAGTTCTGTTAGGGCAAGAGAACACATACGATCAAAAATAAACAAGCAATCAAAAGACAAGACACGCGATATATATGGTTCAGACTTAAGCAATTTACTTATTCATACCCCACAGAGTGTTCGGGGGTTTCACTATGATGAAAAGATCAAAAAGATTACATTGGGGGCTGCCTATCCTTTGCCTTTTATAAGGAATACAAGAGAAGCCCTAAAAAAACCCTAAAAATGCCAAAAAAAATGCGCACACGCGGCTTCGCTCGTCCGGACCAGCGATACCCTAGTCTGGACTACCAATACGTTCGTCCGGGCAAGCATCGGACCAGCACTGCTGCAACATGGTTTTTTGCTCCCTCTTGCCTAGTTCGAATCACGCTTGGCTTGGTCAGGACAAAGAGATGTTGAAACTCCAGAATACGCAAAGAAAACGCCGAATTCGACTTCACACTCAACAAGTTCCGGACTTTGTACACGAATTAAGATTAAGGAAAGGAATTTTTCAATCACTCAATTGATAGCTTGTAAATTTGTTGTATTAATAATCATTTCAACCATCAACTTCTCAAACATTAATGTATATGTCAACCCGTGCATCAATGTGTACAACATTAAGAATATAATATAGTGATGTTGACACATTTGTGGTATCATCCAGAGGGCAGTTGTAGTTCACATTTGAAAAGAAGCATGAGAGGGGACACAAATACCACACAACACGATCAAAAAGCTAACCAGACAATTTTCAAAAGGAAATTGATTTTGGGTTTTAGCCACATGCACTCAATTTGGTGTCTTGATTATGTGAGATTGGAAAACAAAAAATGGAGTGCTAAAATCACATCCTTTTTAAAAAATAGAAGAAAACACATCAGGATATATATGAATACGACAACAAATTACATTATGTATAGGCCTATATACATAAAAATAGTAGTTCGTTTCTGTGATTACTCAACCTTTTTTTTTTTTGTTTGATCATTATGATTGCTCAACCTTAGTCTCATTATTATGTAGCACAAACACGGATACAGATAAGGATACGGACACGAACATAGGACACGGGAGTTCTAAAAAAATGAGAATATGGACATAGCGGGGGACACGCCACGTGTGTGCATATATATTCTGGAGTTTAAGTTGCAAAATGTAAACAAAACGAAATGGATGGGAGGTATGTGATGTTAGGGTTTCATCTCTTTAGGCTTGTTTTTATAGGTGAACTTACACTTAAAACCCAAACATTTCAGTGATAACATAGCTACCCTCAAAAAAAAATTTAAAAAAAAATACACCTCCAACCCCGTTGTGTCCCCGTATGTGTTCCCACTGTGTTCCAAAAGTGTCCCCGCCGTGTCCCTCTAAAATAATTAACTTAAATAATTGGACACGGTGGCGTGTCGGACACGTATCTAGCCGTGTCCCCGTATCGGACACAGATACCTCGACCAACAGAAAACAGAAACGCGGGATGGGGATAAAGCAGATCAAAATTCTGAAAAAGCAGAGGCATTGGAGGTTGCACAAACCCAAGATGCAGAGACAGATTTCAGGAGGTCCATGGACGAGGCGGAAGAAGATAAAAAGTGTTAAAACATCCAACTCCAAACCAATTGGCTAAGAGTGGATAATTAACCAATGTGGGACAAATCCCAACACTCCCCCGCACGTGCAACTCTTGACTCGCACGTAGAGAGGTAAACAAAGGATCCGGAACACACGGATCACAATGAAAGAAAGTGCAACTATGGCACAGACAAAGGGGAAAAGCCTCCGAAACTCTAGCTTTGATACCATGTTAAAGCATCCAACTCCAAACCAATTGGCTAAGAGTGGAGAGGCCGCCCAGACTCATATACTAGTATTGGAGGAGATAATTAACCAATGTGGGACAAATCCCAACAAAAAGAGTGAGGAAGAAACAGATGAGCTTGAGTTTTAGCTAACTCTAGGAAACCTTTAAACTGTCTTGCCTGATGTAGAGCTGTCAGAGAACATGGATGTCTGTTACTAGAGTTGTTTCAGTACTTTTTTTTCTCTTATCATGTTCTCTAAGCTGCATCTTGAATTTTCCCCATATACGAATTGAGATGTAAGGTGATTCGGTGACTATTATTATTATTTATCCAAAATCATGTTCTGGAAATCAAGTCCTCTCTCTCTCGTAGATTGTTATCTATTTCCCAAGACGTAGGATTTTTTTGTTTATTTTTGATAAGCCTTCTGTATGTGGCTGATTGTTCCATATCTTCATTTTTTTCCTCTCTTGCCAATATGCGGCTTGAACAATTTAAAATAATTTCTAAGTAATAGTACTATGTTGGATATCAGGGCAAAGCTCGTTGATAATGCTCTTGCTTCTGGAAAAATTTATGAAGGGGAAGGTTTCAAGTACATAAACGAATGTTTTGAAGCTGGTACCTTTCACCTCATTGGATTATTAAGCGATGGGGGTGTCCACTCCCGACTTGATCAGTTGCAGGTGTGTTTGCTTATCCTAGACAGTCATTTGTGATCTTTTCCTGAGTCGATACTCTTATGAGCACTGGCTATTGTTCTTATTTCTTTGGATTGCAGTTGTTGCTTAAAGGTGCTTGTGAGCATGGCGCTAAGAGAATCCGAGTTCATATACTTACTGATGGCCGGGATGTCTTGGATGGTACAAGTTTGGGCTTTGTACAAACCCTTGAGAATGATCTTGTAAAATTACGTGAGAAAGGAGTCGATGCCCAGATTGCATCTGGTGGAGGTCGCATGTACGTAACCATGGATCGCTATGAGGTAAATTCCCTGTGGTCCTTTGTGTTTGATATTTACAGACAAGGGTCTTGATTGACACATTTGATAGATCCTCTGAACTATCTTTTAAAAAATACGTAGGGCTGAAACGAAATTCTGTAATTGTGTAGCTTTTTAGGTTGTACTTCACATGCATTATCTGAATGTAAGTTTGGCAACATGTTATGCCTGCAGCACATGAGTGGTCAATGAATGGCTTGATCATAACTGTCAAATATCTTCTTTGATCAATTTAGGGGCAATTTCCGCTCTTTTACATGTTAGGGTTATTAGCATATGCTGTTTTTGTTCTTTCATACTTTAGTGCATTGAAATCTTCTGGTCCATCTTCTGGGTCATTCAATTAAATTGTTGACTTCGCCGGGTTAGTTGTGGTTTCATGCTTTGGGCATAAGAACCTAATCTATTGAGGGAGCTTCTGTTGATTGTTATTGTTGTCAATACTAATGTGGTTTTTGTCACCTTCTTCTTTCTTTTGGATCCGTTTTTGTCCCGATTCGCAAGATAAAATGCAGACAAATTTGGAAAGCAAGTTTAAAGTAACTTGAGTTGTATATGATTCCAATATCTGGAGCAAGATAGCCGTTGAGCGTATCTCATTGCACATCCAATTTGGTCACTGCGGCACAACTTCGATATCTAATTTTCTGTGCTGCTACCTTTTGTTTATATGGGAACACAGCGTTGTTATGTATTTTAGAAGAGCAGTGTATAGATCAATGGACTGTAATCTGCTAATTTTTATGGCTAGCACCACCAAGGAGGTGCTACCTTCAAAACCTTTCTTTGAAAAGATTACGTTATATAGACTATATTCCTTCAATGGTGCCCATGTAGCTGAATTTGGTTTATTACAATAATGTTTAATGTTCGCCCCACCTGTAATCACTTCTGCTTGTTATTTTCTGCAAGGTGACTGTTTTATTAAATCAGTTATTAAGAATGTGAGTTACTTGACAGAATGATTGGAATGTTGTGAAACGTGGATGGGAGGCCCATGTTCTTGGTGAAGCCCCGTACAAGTTTAGGAGTGCTGTTGAGGCTGTTAAGAAACTGAGGGAGGAAACCAATGCTAACGACCAGTACTTACCTCCTTTCGTAATTGTGCATGAGAATGGGAAGCCTGTGGGCCCAATTGTGGATGGTGATGCTGTCGTGACATTCAACTTTCGCGCAGATCGCATGGTTATGCTTGCTAAAGCACTTGAATATGAAGACTTCGACAAATTTGATCGAGTTCGGTTCCCTAAAATCCATTATGCTGGAATGCTTCAGTATGATGGCGAATTGAAGCTTCCTAGCCACTACCTTGTTTCTCCTCCGGAGATAGAACGAACTTCTGGAGAATACTTAGTTCACAATGGTGTCCGAATTTTTGCTTGTAGGTGAGCTGGCATTGATTTTTTATTGATAAATTGCCTGATTTTACCGTAGCACAGTTTATGCCATTTTTACTTCGCAGACGAAATCATGGGTATGAATCATAATTTTCATTCATGGATCTTTATTCATAATTTTATACAAGTGACAGAATAGTATCTCGACCTGATTATCAATAGTGTGAAACCTTCTATATGCTAGACTAGATGGTAAATCCTCAACTCCATCTAACATTGTTAGGCTTTTCAAGAGGATGCCTACATAGCCCTGATTGTTTTGTGAATGCTGAATTTGCTAGTCATATGTTATATAGGTTCCATTATCTTTGATGAACTTGATAAGAGTTCAACATTGTTCAAAAGTGTAGCATGTGAGAAGCTTCTGCGATTTGTATCCTGTACAGGGAGAGGGATACCCGTTGTCGTTACTTAGGGTGGGTTAAATGGGATATGTAAATGAGTTGGAGATCACTGCTCCGTGATTAACTGTTGAGAATGTCTGATTCTGAGTCGTCTTCAAATAACTTAGACCATTTGTGATAGTTGTTCTTAGGTTCTTGCATTTTTGCAGATGCTCCATGTTGAGTTCATTCAATTAAATCAGTCTTTCCCCTCCTCTTTTCCTAATTCCTAGTCTGATCTGTTTCGTTCTGTAACAGTGAGACAGTAAAATTTGGTCATGTAACTTTCTTCTGGAACGGAAATCGGTCTGGGTATTTTAACCAAGAAATGGAAGAATATGTGGAAATTCCTAGTGACTCTGGAATCACATTTAATGTCCAACCAAAGATGAAGGCATTGGAGATTGCTGAGAAAGCCAGGGATGCTATACTTGGCCGCAAATTCCACCAGGTAACTCAAGGCTTCAGTTTGTCTTATTTCGGTAAAAACATTTCTGACTGTTATCTGCACGTTCGTTCACTTGCTTTTATTATAGGTACGTGTTAACATGCCAAATGGTGACATGGTGGGCCATACAGGTGACATTGAGGCAACAATCGTAGCTTGCAAGGCTGCTGATGATGCTGTGAAGGTACAGTGGATTTGCTGGCATTGCAATCATAAGTTCTCCATCATGATAGTACCTTGAATCCCCTGTTCCACATCACATAGCCTGAATGATTTGAATCAGCATAGAAGTTCTGTGCTTTTAGGCAATGGACTCTTTCTGGCTGCAATGATGTCAAATTGTTCGATCACGTAATTCTGAAACATAGAAACCAACCTAGGATAAATCTTTTTGTTCAGTTACCTGAGAAATGTCTTGAAGAATGTGGTTATGCTGGTTTAAGAGAATGGTCAAGCAGAGGAGTGAGAGTCATTCAATGTGCTTTTTAAGTAGATAGATTGAAAATCCACGGTGCAGTACCATGTAGAATGTGATGGATTCCCTAAAACCTTTTTTCTTTAAAATTATGTTCTGTACTGTAAGAATAATAATCGCAAACCACACGGTGCCCTTAAAGACAAATTCACCACCTCACCGGTGCTAGAGGTTGTGTCGGTGTTTGTCTCCCAGGGTTGACTCGGTTCCACTCAGCCGCAGCCGTCGAAAAAACTGTGATTAGGGGGAGGAGCCTACAATGAACCACGGACTTCATGCCCACAGCCCTGGCCCAATCATGGTCCAGGCGCTAGCGCGCACGTGTGGTTTATGGGTCAAAGCCTAAAAGCCCACATAGCATACGCACTCCCTCCTTTGCTCTTAGCTAATTGTAATAGGCTGCTCTGGTTTCCTGCCAGAAAATTTGGGTACCCCCAAAGGGTCCAACCCTTTAGGCTTTTTTTGCACTTATATTCCCATCAGAGGTTCCCTCTCAAACCAATGTGGGACTTGGTGACTTTTTACCTTCTCAAGTTACCCACTTTGAGACAATTTCTCATTCATCTCTCAATGGAATTTGTTCGTTCTTTCACCAGTTTAAATTCCTTAACAAGGAGTATCTAAAACCACTTAGGCCCACCTCGCGTGGTGTGGGTCTCACCAAATTATCTTTGTTAAATTCCATTTTCCAACAAGAGTTGGGAGTACCATTGGACAATCAACTCTATCTTTGCATTCCCTCTGGTTGACGCATTGAGCTTTGTGAAGGCTTCATGTAAATTACCTGCAGACTGAGTTCTGTTCCATCTTGAGTGGTGCCTTCCATTACTTTCTGTGTTAGTATGTTGGACTGTGGCCAATTCAATTGATTTGATTGATCCTATCCAAATCCAATTGCAGGTGATCCTTGATGCAATAGAGCAGGTGGGTGGAATATACATTGTCACTGCTGATCATGGCAATGCTGAGGACATGGTGAAGAGGAACAAAAGGGGGGAACCTCTTCTTGACAAGAACGGGAATATTCAAATACTTGCGTCTCATACTCTCCACCCGGTAAGAATTAGGTACTCTTCATTCTCAAACCACTGAATATTGAAAGACATGGGCCTCAAACACTAGACGAGGCCGGGAGTCAGGATTCGTGGGCCCGCGGCCTGTGGTCTTTGTGGTGGATAGTATGGAATTGATTTGGGCTTTGGGTAAAAAATCTCTAAATAACAAACTTGGGCTTTGGTTGGGCTTAGGCTTGGTGGGCCTAAAGCTTGTTTTTGAAAATGGGCTACCATACTTAGATTGAATTGATACTGCCATGCACAATAATAGCTTCAATTATATAGAAGCAATATGATTGGGTGAGAACTAGTTTTTATCTCGTTCCTTGAAGGATGTTCCTTACCAGCAACTCCAATTCAATTGCCCAACCATTCCTTCAGCTGTATTTGGTCCCTCAAGCTAGACTTTGTCTTTCCCATTGGCCTATAAAAAGGCAGTCAAGTCCTCAGTGAGCAAACATAGTTCAGTTCGAAGACCAGTCTAGACGGTACTTCTGAGACTGGGTTTGACCGAGTACTCCTGGGAGACAAACGCCGACAACCTCTAGTAAATCCGGGTAAATTCGGGGAGGCAGCGAATTTGTCTTAAAGGCACCATGTGAAACACGGGCCTTGGTTTGCTTTCCTTGATCCTTTTACAGTTTCTATTCGTGATTCTAAATCAGTT
The DNA here is from genome assembly GCF_030253575.1 of Rhododendron vialii. Lineage (NCBI taxonomy): Eukaryota > Viridiplantae > Streptophyta > Magnoliopsida > Ericales > Ericaceae > Rhododendron > Rhododendron vialii. The sequence continues at coordinate 43,030,585 of NC_080561.1, read as the reverse complement.
ACTGTAATTGCCATTTTCTACTTTCCCATCAGTCTTCAATTGGCAAATCTTAAACTACTTCTTGGTTACTATTGAGCCTATCATTCTGAAGCTTTAGTTGTTTTGGTTAGCTTAACTTGGTAGTGATTGGTTTCCTGGATGATGGTTGTCACTTGTCACTGCAGTTCTAAATGCTTCCAGTTCATACAGTGAGTAACAGTGTTACAATAAAACAAGCATTAGATCAGATCTTTTGAGTTGTGTTGGGTTTTCTTCAACAACTAGCATTATACCAGCTTCTATTTCAGTAGCAGATCAACAGGAGTTCTAGGTTTTTCTGCTTTGCATGTTCTTAGTTATGAAGCTCGATATAATGGGGCCATGTACTAGTTTTGTTTACCGAGTACTATCCCTGCTATTAGATGTTGAGTTTTGTTAAGCTCCAGAGTTGCTGATGATGGTAATCTTTATGTAGGTGCCTGTAGCAATAGGAGGTCCTGGGTTGCTGCCTGGGGTGAGATTCTGCAAGGATGTTCCAGATGGTGGGCTTGCAAATGTGGCTGCAACAGTAATGAATCTCCATGGATTCGAGGCTCCTAGTGACTATGAACCAACTCTCATTGAGGTTGCAGATAACTAGATCAGATTATTTTTTTGTTTTTTGACTTGGTATCAATGCCATGGAAGAATGTTCATGTCGTACTACAGTTCAAGCATAGTTGGTACAGAATTTTTGAATTTACTAAAGAATTCTCTTTGTACTAGAACTATGGCTACTTGTTAAATGGCTTAAATAAGATGGATGTTATGAGTGTACTTGGTAGAGTTCAGAAATTTCAATTTGGGCACCTGCCGTGCTGCAGTAGAGCATGATGATAATTTTCCCACTTTTCTTCTGTTTTTCTGTTACACTTTCTCGCCAGGTATCAGCGTTGTGGACAAATGTTCGTCTAGTACTACAGGTCAGGTATAGTTGGTCCAAGACTCCAAGCCTAGTAAGCTGGCTTCTTGGAGCTAGCTGATCTGGATTTTAGTTCCAAATTCTGCTCGTATTTGCGAGGGAAAAAGCGGAGCTATAACCAGGAGGCTGATCTGAAAAACCATTTTAGATTGCTTTAGGAAAAGCCTTATAACTGTCTGGAAACCTGCACCCAGCAGTTAATTAATGCATGTGTTTACTTCACTAGTTGAAACGAAAGCTTGGGCCGGAAACAAGAGTTGGTTGAGTTGTATTAATGCATGTGATTTCTTTACTCCATCTCCAAGTGATGGGATCTGTTGAAATTTTGAGCGATTGGCCTATAAGTTGTAAATCAAGTCTCTTTACGATAAGCAATACCATGGACAAGATCACAATAACCCACTTCTTTGTTTTCATCTGTTATTATTTCTGGAGCAAACGCATCATTTTTGGTGTTCCCGTGTTTGAATTTATGTTACACATCTAGAATGGTCCAAATTGCCACCAAAACTGAATGGGATCCAGGGATCCTGTGCAGAAAGCACTATAGGGGTGTGGTGTAGTGAGCAGTACAGGATAAAATGCTATATGGACCAATAAATTGCTTATTTGCAACTAAGTCGTTTTAAGGTTTTATCAATTGATATCACTACTTTGTAGTTCTAAAAATTATTATTTTAACCTTACTTATTCTACATGTACCATACTAAACCATCCGCATATTTATCAAAAATAGAACGGTTCACTATGCTTCCTAAATAACATTTAATCATATTGGTCTTTTGGCAAAGATGGAACAATGACCCCAGCGACAACAGAAAAACTGCATGGAAATCAACCAAAAAATACCAGAGGGGTTGTACATAATGAGAAAGTATTCAAATCCTGCAGGATGTCCAGGGGTTAGATACATTTACCATCGTCACTGCACCTCAAGTCTCAACCATGCAGCTTGAGTAATCCCAAATATACATCTATAAGGGAAATTGGGGAGAACACTAACAAGTTGTCTAATAGTACAATATGTCAAAGTTGAATCATCACTATCTGGATTCTAGCAGCAGTTGCATAGCGGTGTCTTGCACAAAAGTAGCACAAACTTCAGCTAGACCATACATGAACCAGACCATGCCTATTGCCAGTGTAAATCTCATTTCGTTCTTCATCATAGAAAAGGGCAGTTATGTCTTCCAATGCCTCTGCGACTCTGTTTCTCATCAAGTAAGAGCGATATTGGTTCCTTGAGGTGCTATCACTACGATAGCACCCATCAACTTCAATATTGCAATTGCTCGAATTTATTTTAGCCAAGCACTTCCCGGTCAAGATATTGCTGATATTTATGGAACCAGCTGCATCATATTAAAAACAGTGAGAAAGAGAGAAAATGCAACTGCTCTTGATAAAGTGTATCTAATGCAGATTATAGCCACTCCTGATATTCCTAACATGGCCAAGTCCCAACAACAGCAATATACACCACTGGGGTTCTGTGTTAAAATCAGAAAACATCCCCAGCATTGTCTACAAGTCAGTGTACACAATTTCGCTTTTCAGCTCGTGAATGGCCATGTTAGGGCACCAAATTGCTACAGGCCTTGTTCGACTGGTGGATAAGTGGCCGGCATTCAAGCATCCATTATATAAAAGACAAACTAGTGCAGGCACTCTCATTCTACACCTTTTAAATGTAAGCAACATATCTCAAGCAAACCTACCAAAGGTTTTTCACATGGCAAAGCTAAAATACATACCTTTTGTAAAAAGGAATACACGTTAGGCACTTCAACATTTTGCCGTGTATATGAGAATCTGAGATACTCCATCCTGAAAAGATTGTCCGATCGCAAAACGAGAGCTTAAAAAATTGTATTTTTATCACACAATTCGAACTCTTTTGACAAATTAAAAGAACTCCTTGTTATTTAATAACTAGCGGCAGAAAGTTAGAATTTTTTTCAACAAAGATGCGTTATTTTTAAGTTCTCGTTTTGCGGCCCGGACAATCTTTTTGGGATGGAAGTAGTATAAGATTATTCTTTTTTTAGATACTCCAGAAGATGTGCCTAACAAACAGGCATCAACATAAAATGGCAAAATGCAATCAAAAATACAGGGAGAAGGTTTTCACTTTTCATATGGTATCTGGACCCTCACCAGCTCTGTCATGGTTTCTGGCTGCATTTTTTAATTAACAGATTACAGAATTTACCATTTCCTTCCTTCCAATGATCATCAGAATCAGCCTTGCAGTAAGAAATAATAAGATCCTGGTCACTTGTTATGTAGATGTTGTTAGTATTGCAATCTGGATGCCACAACAGGTGATCCTCAAATGAAGTAACAAGCTCCCCACGGAAGTTCCAAACAGCAACAGTTCGATTTCTGAATGTCAGGAACAACTGGTTCTCATAGAGACAGATAAATGCAGATGGAGTCATGAACTCTGTTCTGCTTACTTCTTTAAGTTCAGCATTGCGCACCTATGAAAAAGAATAGGCAGTCACAATCACGCACATAGAGAGAGTTAATGCTGTAAACAAGATGTAAAAATAGTAAATCTGACCATACATCAAGAATCTGGAGATTCTCATTCTCTTGCTTAACAAGAAGCTTTTCATTGAATTGTTCTATGAAGTCCACCTTCTTATTACGATGAAGTAAGTGATTGAAGTCTTTGAGAACTGTGCCATCTTCTATTGATAGTATCATCAAAGGAACATGGCTTTGAGCTCTATTGAAAATCAACAACATAATGCCAGGACTGTTACAAAAGGAAATATTGACAGGTCAGATAAAAATGGATGGTCATCTTGAAGATTCTTCGGTTATTTTTTCTTTCCCTTTTGTCTATGTTTACTTTCAAATGAGAAAATGATAAGTTTGGGTCAGTTGAGTAAGAGCATCTTCAATCCAATACTCCATTTTTGCCTTCATTTCTTCATTTGAGAGTATCAAAATAATATATTTTATTGCAAAAGTGATTTTGATGGAAATCTAACTCCAACCCAATACTCTATTTCTACTTCTATTTTTTTAAAAACTCATCCCAAATCTCAAACTTCCCCACTTTCCCTCCAAAACTCAAATTTTCATTTTTCTAACTTCATTAAAAAAAATACTCAATATGGGTCTTATTTTGAAGATATTGTACATATCTTTTGATTGGTACCAATTTTATAGAGGATTAGTGTATCAAAACTAATTTGATGAACAAAATGGGATTTGGTGAGGGTGAATAGTGAAATGGAGGAGATCCTCCATTTTTTTCTCCATCCTCCATATTTGGAGTACCAAACTTGATCCTCTCAAATGGAGGAGAAAATAGAGGATGGGTTGGAATGGTATTTCCTCCAAAAATGATCCTCTCAAATGAAGAAATAGAGGAATGGAGGGTGCATTGGAGATGCTCTAAGTAACACGCACGGCATGTACAAGAACAAATCTAGACTAACGACAACATGTTAAACTTGCGTAGCATAAACAATTCATTTTGAAGGGCTGCTTTGGCATTCTCCAAGTAGTGCACCACAATATTTCGAATACAATAAAAGGTAAGTGTGCACATGTTCATGCGTGTGCGCGAGAGTACCTGATTTTGATTTCTTGTACATGTTTATCCGATATAGAGTACAGCAACGTATAGTTTTTTAAGTCAAACACCTTGTATATGCTGAAAGAAACAGCAACAGTCAGCAGATGATGTTAGAATACACAATCGACTATGCAATAAATAAGCATTAACTGAAACATTACAAAGGCAGAATAGATACCTCTCTTGTGCTGAGTAAGTAAGAACCTTCCCATTAACATCATCAAATTCAACAAAACCAGGCCATTTCAAATATTCGGAAACAAAAAGAGGAAACCCGGCATCCGGTTTCCCCCTTTGTATATACCTAAGGAATTAAACGGAAAATACTAACAGTAAGGAAGCAACAAGATAATATGTAGAAAAATAATCTACTGGAAAGGAGATCAGCAACAGCAAGAGAGAAAAGTTCAACGCACTCAATCCTCGTGGATCTACATTTCAAAGAGCTGAAATTATCTGAGGCATAAACTGAAACTGTGATGAGTGAATCATTATTCTTATTGTAAAACAAGCTTCGAATGACTTCGTCAGGGCTAACATTCAAAAAACATATCCTCTTGTTTGACTCTGCATTCAGAATGTCAGCAAAGCTCAAGTTAAAAATCAGTCCCAGTCTCATAAGATGAACTTCAAACATTGCAGAAAATCCCGTCAAGAAATGGCGAGCTACCACCTCTACTAAAAGCTGCACAAACACCAGAATGTGCAAGGGCAAAGACAATATCATGTGCAGCAACTAACTCAATAACTTTTGTCCTCTTCATCAAGAAAGGCAGTACCAGCGAGCAATGGCCCTTAGGATCATGAGTATCATATTCCTCCTGATATATATTACACCAAAATAATAAAAATAAGTACAAGGAAGCAAACCAAGCTTTCATAACAAGCATCTTTGTTTCAGACTTACCTTCTATTGAAATTACACTAAATTAGGATCCCGTGATTTATAGATAGTTTCACACTCCTGCTTGAATTAGGCCGGAGGTCCGATTACTAGGCAAGTGGCCCAAGCGTCATACCTTCACAAGGTTTATCCACCTTTTGATGCTAACACTCCAGCTTGAATTAGACTGGAGGTCTGGTTACTTAGTGAATGCCCGGATAAGCCAACTTTTTTATTCATTTTTATGGTTGCTTTTTTTCATTGTAGGTATAAAGGCATAATCATTTCAACAAAACATTCGACTCATGCTAAGGCACCAACGATATGCGTCCAGGACTCGAGGTGAAATTCAAATCTTAAGTGTGTCGGTGCTCATGCAAAGACGTATGTATACGCAAGTGATCAGGCACTATCCAAGCATAAATGAGACGGACCATTTAGAGATTTTGAAACATTGGGAGAGCTAGAGCGAGGCTAGAGAAGAAAGAAAAACAAAGAAGATCGATCAGTGATCAATGGCCACCACCATCAACCTTGTGAAGATCATCTCCCTCACGCGTGGCTAATCTCTCTGGCAATGAGGATGCCTCCCAAGTAATATGATTGTATAGAAATTCAGGGGTTTTATTCAACAATTGACTGTATGACTTGGATGATTCATAGTTTTTATGAAAGCTTTTATTCTTTCGATCTATCTTTCGAGTCGTGTTTGTATTCTCATGATATGAAGCACCATCATACAATGGTATTCATTGCTCCGGGATAGCCTCTGAGATGGGTTATACGACATTAGACAGATTGTGCCTCTGGACGATGCTTACTTCAGGAAGGGTTGTATCAATGCGACGGTCCATGCTATGTTGAGATGCCTTTACGGTGAACGAGTCCTATGAATCATCTCAGTGATTATACGTAGTTTGCAAGGTCCTATTTCTATGTTGAATATTAGCCCTAGGTTCGATCATAATCATATTATGAGGGGAGGTTGAATAGAAGCCCTAGTCCCTTCTCTCTCCCGCTTGAATATACATGGCTAATCCCTCTTTGTCGGTAAGCCAATACGTAGAAAAAATTGGTTCCTTTTCCTTCCGTATCAAGCATGATATCATGTAAGGAGTAAGAAGAAGCCAAACATCCATTTGAACCTTCATGGCATGGTAGTAAGTGCTCATAGAAAATTCTAATTTCACTGCTTAATGTTCTGAATGATTATCAGAAACTTGTGGCAAATATTTATTTGAGAAATGGTTGACTGAAAGTTTTAGAAGACTTAGACGGAAGGGAATATTGTAGTCTTGATGAAAATATAGAATACACGTTCTGTCTTATCTAAGAACTACAAAGAAGACAACGAAATCAGGGAAGTCTTTATGAACACAAGGTATCCCTATTGAGGCTTGGAAATGCTTAATTAAGAAGGGGTGTTTGGAAAGCCGGAAAATTTATACTGAGAAACTGATAGGCAAAAACATTATGAAAGCTTAGGAGGAAAATAATAGGGAAGTTTGATCATTCTAGAGAATATTTCATATTTGCAGGGGCATGGCCAAGAACCTCAGTGACCGGCCCTCGTAGGGCACCTGCATCCCTGCCACCTCACGTCAATCCCCCAAGCCTTGTTGTCACCTCCGGGGTTCTTTGTACCTGTGGATAGTACCACTACGCTTCGCCCCAGCCTTTGATCAGATAAAGCTGCCGGCCTGAAGCCAGCCCTAAGTTACGGGGAAGAGGATATCCGTGCAGCTAAAGCATTGCAAGTGAGAAAGTGAGAAGATCAAATCTATTTCATGACGTTAGGAATAATTAAACCTTCCTTGCAGTTAGGCCTAGATGGTGTCCCTATTGGCAAAGCCTAGGTTAGAAAGTGTTGTTTTGGTTGACTACATTATTTATAATGTCATAATCACCGGGAAACATCTACGAGTAGAGTATTTTAATTGCTTTACACAGAGACCTGAGACCAAAAACTGCAACTACTACAAAGCCTTAAATTAACTAGTCATGAGATGAAATAATGGGACACAGAGAATGGGAATCTCTTACAGCGAGTAGCAATAATAATGTCGAAATAAGAGATAAATAGGGAGATTTCATGGTTAGTAGATCAACTATGAAAGCGACATTCATTATTGCATACACTAATGAAACAAAGTAAAAAGAGAAGGAAAAATAACTTGATATTATTTTTTTTTTTTTTATAAGTAAATAATTATATATAAAAAGGGATTGCCACCCAAATACAAAAATAGGCCGCAAGACAAAAAGGCCCTATACACTCCCCAAAGAGTAGAAAAGCTCAAACCAGTCTAAAAATTGGTCAAGAGATAGGATTATAATCTCTCTTGTCCCAACTATACAAAACTATTCACCAAAAAACTTTTTAATCTAAACATGGGCTTTTCTAGCCCTTCAAAACACCTGAAATTCCTTTCTCGCCATATAAACCACATCAAGCAAAGAGGAATCATTGTCCAAACTCATTTTCTTCTCTTTCCCACTCTAGCACCTCTCCAAGCAATTAATAGTTTCATCACATTCCTCGGCATGGTCCACTGCATACCAAACCAAGTAAGCACCAAAGTCCATAACTCACGCGCCACCGGGCAATGAATAAGAAGGTGATCGACTCTCTTCGCATCCCTTTTACACATACAACACCAGTTCACAATGATTTGCCGCCTTTGGATCAAATTATCCAAAGTTAGGATCTTGCCTTTAGATGCGCACCATATAAAAAAACTCACCTTTAACGGTGCTGCCGCCGTCTTCCAAATTGCTTCCAGTTCACAATGATTTGCTGCCTTCGGATCAAATTATCCAAAGTAAGGATCTTGCCTTTAGCCGTGCACCATACAAAAAACTCACCTTTAACGGAGCCGCCGTCTTCCAAATTGCTTGCCACGGAAAGGAAGAAGTAACCCTCCTACAAAGAGCTTGATAGTAAGATTTCATCTGGAAAGATCCAGATTTAGACAACCTCCGACGCATCTCGTCTTCCCCTTCACCTATTCTATGAATACCATACACTCTTGAAAGCAAAGTAATCAAAGCATTCTCCTCCCAATCACACACATCCCTACGCAAACGAATATCCCAAACTGGGGCCCCATGCTGAAAATGGAGATAATCAAAGACACGTGCATCACTATCACAAGCCAAAAGATATATACTCGGAAAAGCCTCTCGCAAACTGACATCCCCACACCACAAATGCTCCAAAATTTCACCATACTCCCATCGCCAACCACCATATGAATATTCTTTTCAAAAGCATCCCAACCCCTCCAAAGTGCAACCCCGTAAGGCAATCTCACATTGAGGGCCTCTACCAATCTCCCCACCCACTACCATACTTAGCTACTACAACCGCTCTCCACCACCTCTCCCTTTCACACGCAAATCTCCAAAGCCATTTGCCCAACAAAGCTTGATTGAACAACTTTAGACGCCTCACACCCAAACCCCCTTCTCTAATAGGAGCACAAACCATATCCCAATCAACTATATGATACTTGAATTCTTCCCCCACACCTTTCCAAAGAAAATCTCTTTGAATCTTCTCTAACCTTTTTGCAACCGAAACCGGGATAACAAACAAGGACATGAAATAAGTGGGCAAATTAGAGAGCGTTCTTTTAATTAAAGTGAGTCTACCTCCTTTAGTGATATCTTGATGCTTCCAACCCGCCAACCTCTTCTCAAATCTTTCCACAACTTTATCCCATGCTGACTTTGATTTGAAGGCTGAACCGAGTGGCAATCCCAAATAATCTGTCGGGAACGACGCCACCCTACAACCCAAAATCTGAACAAGAGCACCAATATCGTCGACTGCCCCAATAGGGATCATTTCAGATTTTCCCACATTCACTTTAAGTCCAAAAACAGCCTCGAAGCACAAAAGAACACATCTAAGGTATCCCACCTCCGTTAGCTCCATATTGCAAAACAAAAGAGTATCATTGGCATAAAGAATGTGCGAAACCAATAAACTCAAACCATCCCCCCCTTCCCACTTCGACGCCATATAAAAAGCCCCCTTCAACCGCTTTTTGAATTATCTTGCTGAGCACCTCCATAACTAAGATAAAAAGGAGAGAGGAGAGAGGTTCGCCTTGACGCAAACCTCTAAAAGTCTGAAAAAAAACCGACCGGAGTCCCATTCACCAAAACTGACATTCTGATAGAGGAGATGCAAAAACTAATCCACCTCCTCCACTGCTCCCCAAAACCCATCCAATGCATAATGTAGAGAAGAAAGTTCCAATTGACATGATCATAAGCCTTCTCTATGTCCAGCGTGCATATGATACCCGAAATACCACTCTTCAATCGTGAGTCCACACACTCATTTGCAACCAACACCGCATCAAGAATTTGTCTACCTTCGACAAAGGCATTTTAAGTCTCCGAAACCACCTTTCCAACCATCTTCTTCAAACGAATAGCCAAAACTTAGGCCAACAACTTATAAGCACCCCCAAGTAAACTGATGGGTCTGAAATCCCGGATGTCTTGTGCTCCTCCCTTTTTTGGAATCAAGGCCACAAAAGAAACATTCAAACTCCCCAAACCTCCAAAAATGCTAGAATATTCCTATTACTTCCCCCTTACCACTCCCCAACAATGTTGGGAAAAGGCCAAAGACATACCATCTGGACCAGGCGCTTTATCACCATTCAAGAACTTTAGAGCGTGTAATACTTCTGTTTCGTCAAAAGGCCTCTCCAACCAAGACGCCTCCTCCCCAGAGACAGTATCAAACTCCAAGCCATCAACCCCAGGCCGGTAAACCCCCTCTTTCGTAAACAAACCGGCAAAGAAGTCAGCAATACCTATTTTGATCTCCTCCTCCTTATCTAGGATTCTCTCGCCAATTTTGATTTTCTCAATTAAATTCTTTCTCCTGTTACAACTGGCCATCCTATGAAAAAAGCGAGTGTTTCCGTCTCCCACTTTTAACCACAAGTTTCTAGACTTCTGTCTCCAACTAATTTCTTCAAACTTTGCAATATTATTTTTAACCAAGATATTATTTTTAACCAATATTATCTTCAAACTAATGGCTTGGAATTTGATATTATTTTTATACACTACGAGGTTATGATATCTGCTTGGTGATATAATATGGTTGATATTAGAGTAAAAAATGATGAATAAGTATTTAATGCAATGATGGGTAAGGATATTGCGCTATTACTACAAATGGATCACGATAGGATAAACAAATGAATTTCCAATCACTAAATGATCACACCAATTATCAGCCTATGAGTCCTTTACTCCGTACCTACTTTCCCTAGTAAGAGATGAATTAGCTAGACTAATGAAAGATACAATGATAGGGAAGAATGACATAAATGCCATCGGTTCAAATGCTATGAAAAGGGAAAGACCTAAACAGACATGTGATTCTGTGGTTAAGAATTAGAAGGATACAAATCTTATAAAGCCGAAATCGACAAATCTTTGGCTGAGGGATGGTGACACGAATAAGGGATTTTTCCATAGGATGGCAAATGCTCATTGGAGGTCCAATTTCATGTGCAAAGGTGGGGGATCCAATTTAGGACATAGAGGAGGATATTCGGCAAGGAGTGTCTTGATTTCTATGCGGGTTTATTTTGGGAGGATGGTGATTCGATTGGAAGCATAAGGTGGATGGGTTAGAGTTCAATGCTAGCTCTGTTGAGGATGTGTCTTGGTTGGAGAGATTTTTTGTGGAGGAAGTAGTGTTAACTCTCAAATCTATGAATGCCAATATAGCTCCAGGTCCAAATGGGAAAATTCTTGTCATCATTCAACGGTGCTGGGAGCATGTCCGGGTGGAGGTGATGGGTATGTTACATCATTTTGCGGTTTATGTTGAGTATGGGAAGAGCTTGGAGGCATCCTTTGTTGCTTTGATCCCGAAGAAAGGATGCGCATATGACATTCGAGATTTTAGGTCAATCACTCTTCTTGAAGCAACGTATAAGCTTCTCATGAAGGTTCTGGCAATTAGGCTAAAGTTAGTGTTGGGCAAAGTTATTTTAGAATCTCAAAGTACCTATGTTGCAGAAACACACATCTTGGATGCAGCAGTGGCTAACGAATGTTTGGACTCTAGGTCGTGGAGTGGGGAGCTAGGACTTGTGTGCAAATTGGATATTGAAAAAAGCTTATGATCAAGTTCATTGCAATATATATATATATATATATATATATATATATATATATATAGGCGCAGTAGTTGAGTTGGATCAGATTTTGCATCTCTACAATCAAAATTTTCATTCTTTGTGAACGATTCCTCGGCTGGTTTCTTTCAATCACCAAGTGGCTCAGGCAAGGGAATCCTTTATCTCCTCTATTGTTCATTTTGATAATGGAAGTCCTGAGTAGGATGATATAGAGGGTTGTGCAATGGGGATTTCTCAATAGTTTTAGGGTAGGCAGTACTAATTGGCTAAGGTTGTTTCACATTCATTACATGCAAATGACACCATTGTTTTTTTGTAGTCGAGAGCAACCCAGTTGGGTTATCTTAGAGGGATTTCAATGTGTTTTGAGGCAATTTCTGGTCTAAAGGTTAATGTGGAAAAAGTCCGTGATTATTCTAGTGGGAGAGGCCAACCGTGTAGATTCTTTGGCGGAGGTTTTAGGTTGCAAGGTTGGTTCTTTCCCTTCATCTTATTTGGACCTTCTATAAGTTGCTCCCTCCAAGTCTAAGAGGGTTTGGGATTTAGTGGTTGCAAGATTTCAGAAGCGACTTGCAGGATGGAAGAGCCATTATTTCAAAAGGGGCGAGGATAACTGATGCAAATGGGGTTGCATGGAGCGTTACGACTGTCGTGGCGACGTAGGTGAAGAAAGAAACGATCAAGCCCAACCAGCCCAAATTGGCAGAATGCTCTACAAACGAAATGTTCTAAAACTCCTACGTATCTTCACATATTCCCCAATCCCATGTTAGGAAAGATTATATTTAATTTTTCTTGTAGTAGGAAATACTTGCTTTGAATATATACCTTACTAGGAAATTTTGTTTTCAATGATGATGGTTTTGGCATATTTGTTGAGTCCTTTACAATTAGGACCAGGACGTATCTTCAACATTTGGTAACTTGCGAGATTCTGCTGCTTTGGTAATTTCCTTAGTTAGGTTTGATTGCAAGTATTGCCTTTCATTATTTTATTTCCTACTGTGTTTGAGTCTCCTAGGTTATAAATAAGCATTATAAGCCTAAGGACAACTCAATTGAGTATTGATAATAAGAAAAACAGAGAGCTTTTATCTATATCGTGTGTTTGTGAGTATGATCTCGTGTTCACTCTTCTTTTTCAATAACCTTCCCCGCATCAGTTGGTATCAGAGCTCGAGTTCCAATCATGAAGATGGTTCGAGGAGGTGGAGCTGCAAGCAAAGGAGCCAGACATGCTGCCGTCAAAATATGCATGCCCAGGATGACGTGGCACAGGTATAGGATAAGTTTCAGCAGATTGAGGCAAGTCAGATGGCAATGCAAGAGTAAACGGTTGCTTTGTCTGGGCAGCTGGTTGCTCTATAGTTGCTACACAGCCTAACCAGCAGAACCCTAAACAATATCCTGAGGAAGAGGTTGAGGAAGATGATTTCACTGCCAATCCTTTTGTCGGGCTCCTGCCCACAGCAGGGGTGCGAGAAGACATTGTTGATAATTGTAATTCTCGCAATTGGAACTCTAACATAAAAATCGAGATCCCAGAGTTTCATGGGGGTCTCACACCAGAGGAGTTCGTTGGTAAGGTTGCCAACATTGAGGAGACTTTGGAACTCAAGGAGGTTCTTAGGGCCAAACAGCTTCCTCTTCTGGCAACTAGGTTTCGAGACAGGTTGCTGCGTGGTGGCAGCAGAACAAGTTAACCATATCTAAGCAGGGCAAGGAGACAATCAGTTCGTGAGAAAAGCTAAAGAAACATATGCGAACTATGTCTGTTCCCCATAACTACACTCATAAGTTGTAACAAAGGTTACAGAACCTACAACAGGGTACTCGTTCGGTTGAAGAGTAAGCATTACAGTTTAATCAACTTGTGGTTAGGAATGATTTGGCAGAGACGCACGAGCAGTTGGTCTTGCAATATGTGGGGGGTTTGTGGGAGCAGTTCCAATATACTCTTACGAAGTTATGACATGAACACAATTTCAGATGTTGTGGTAAGGGCACGAAAATTAGAGATAGTTCAGGAGGCGTGGTACATGGAACAACTGGAATTTCCCCAATCGTAACCACTCGTTCCACCAAATTGTGAGTGGGCACTCAACCTGCAACCAACCGGTAGGACTACAGGCTAACAAAGTCGCAGGCCCTGGATTCCAATGTTTCAAGTGTGGCAAGCTGGATCATCGCTAAGTAGAAAGGGAGACCATCCGGCGAAAGCATTGTTCTTAGACACTAATGAGTCAATGCATGATCATCCAACTGGGATTTTGAGCAATTCGTCGACTACGTTGCTTTAGAAGAAGAGGTTGTTAGTGATTAGGGTCCTAAATTAGCCCTTCCGCAGGTATGCTTAGCCCCTCAAGAAGGTGACGAAGATTCCTGTTGTACAATCATTCCATTGATGAGGTGGAAAGGTGTGCCAGTTTGTAATTGATTCTGGTATCTGCAATGATGTGGTTTCGGATGATGTGTTCCAAAAATAAGGATTGACAACAGAGTTGCATCCTAATCTGTACAAATTAGGGCAGTTCAAAAAGGGAAACCAGATAAAAGTAAGCAAATGTTGTTCAGATTTTTTTTCAGTAGAACGAAATATAAGGACCATAGTTGGTGTGATGTGGTCATCATGAATGCCTGCCATCTTTTGTTGGGATTCTCGGGAAGGCCATGGCAGTAGGATTGACAAGTACGGTTTCATAATACACGCAGCTGGGTGTATAACACCACCAAAATTGTTGTCACCTTTGAAAATGATAGGACATTTCAAAGCGGGAAAGGGTACTAGCCTCTTCACGAGGGCATAGTTTGAGGAAGGGATTGCTAAGATGAAGGTGTTTTGTAGAGTCATTCTTGGAGGAGTTTGCTGAAGTGTTTCCTGAGGACCTATCAGAAGGGTTGCTGCCACTCTGAGACATCCAACACCAAATTGATCTAGTGCTAAGCTCTAGCTTGCCCAATACACCTAATTATCGTATGAGCACAAAGAAGCACGTGTGGGCATGCGTGCCCGTTTTCGAAATTTTCGGATTCCGAGACGCGAGGCAAGGGGGCCCGGGTCGAGGGAGCGCGAGCGGGGAAGCAAGCGCTCGCAAAATACAGAGTCGCTACTCGGGTTTGAAGGTTCGACACCCAAGGAACCGTATTTCGAAGCACTTGCCGCGTTGATTGATTTTGAAAAAGCTAAGGAACCAGTCCGTCATAACCATATCTGGGTTCGGGAGCCAGGTTACGAGAGGGGAAGGGTTTTATGGCACCCCTCTCGCCCAATCCGGAGATCGGTCTCTACTTAGGCATTTGCGAAAATGTTTGTTTGCGATTCTGTTTGATTAATCAATTTTTAGCCAATTAGGGCGGGGGAACAGTTAATCGGGGATTAAAACTGTAACAGTTTGCAGGATGTGATGGATAGCATGCATGAGCAGTTAGTATAGGATGAGAACAAATTGGTGTGGGAGTTTAAACAAACTGGGAGGCCCCTGTTTTGGAGTGACGTGCGCAGAAAAAAAACCAGCATGCACTGAACAAGTCACCGCATGCTGTTCACTCTTGCGCGCACAACTCCAAGACACGCGCGCGCCGGTGAGCCTAAACCCACAGCTCTTATTCTCAAACCATCTGGGCTCTGGAAGGACCAGTGCACACCCAGGACAAACCACGCAGTTTATAGCAGCATAATATACAGTTTAAAGGAATGTTAAAGGCTAAAAAGCCCTACAAATTAATAAAACACCCCATAAACAGTGTGGGGACAAAATAATGGCCTAAAACTAAGCTACCCGTGCAAGGCCACTCACTGGTCAGAGGCACTCTATCGCGCGATGGTTTCAGATTGGCGCGCGAGGATGCGCCCAGGCGCACTGTCGCGCGATGAAGTCACTCTGTCGCGCGATGGTGCGCCCTGGCGCACTATCGCGCGATGGAGCCAGTCCGGCGCGCGATGGTGCGCCCTGGCGCGAGATGGCCGCGCCCTGGCGCAACCAGACCAGTGCTTGGTTTACAAATTTCTGGGTTCTCCAAAACAGCACAAACTCATATTGAACTGCGACTAATAGTTTATACTAAGGAAAGCAGTAAACTGATTTTTATCATGCTCAACAGTGATCTATAACATAATAAAGCACAAAACAGTAGGAACCAATCCCCACGCGGACCAGCGAGCACAGACTAGAACAGTCGCGCGTGTGAGTGGGTCCGTCGCGCGCTGATTCGTACCACGACGGTTTTTGAAACCTTGCCAGCTTTAGGACCAGAACTGGTATTGATTACCAGCCTTGGCCCTGCCAGCCCCCTTCAGAGATCAGAACAGAAAACAGAACAAAGGTAAGCTATACCTTCGGTTTTGAGTTTGAAAGGTGTTGAGCTTTGAGATTTGAGGATTGATTGAGTGGTTGGATGTTTGATAATGGAGGAGAAAGAGCAAGCTATGCTCTTGAGATTTTTTTAACCTTTGAAATTCTTGAACCCTTTTAATGGAAGAAGAATGGGGGTATTTATAGGGAAGAATGGAGGTGAATCTGGTTGGTGAAAGGAGAGGAGCTCAACCAGTCCACGAGGCCTGCTGAGGTTTGCTTGGTGGCTAAGCAACCCAGCTGATAAAGGTGATGGGGACAGCTTTGACCATCGCGCGATGGTTTGAGTCTGTCGCACGATGGTGCGCCCTGGCGCATTGTCGCGCGATGGAGTGAGTCAGGCGCGCGATGGTGCGCCCTGGCGCACTGTCGCGCGATGGAGTGAGTGTGTCGCGCGATGGTGCGCCCTGGCGCGGGATGGTTGCGCCCTGGCGCGCATCAGTAGGGTTTTTGGTTTTTTTGAAGTGGCTTAGGCTAGGTTAGGTTCAAGGGTTTTGCAAACACTCAAAGCTCAAACACGCTATCATTCCCAGGGTGTTCTTGATCCATTTCATCATCGGGGAATCAAAAACCGTAAGTAAACTAATCTGGAAGCCCAGATTGGGGTGTCTACAGTAGCCCCTCTTTGACGGCACTTGAAGCACCATCGACTTGGTACAAGTAACGTCAAAGAATTCTAGACACCCCTCAAGGCAATCCAGAGCAGAACATACTAGCAAAGTAGACAAGCATACTTACAGAACCTTATTGGTTGAATTGACGGACGGACCGTCGCTGGGGATGGAAGTAGAAGTGGACGAATGCATCGCCGCTTGTTGATTGAATTTGGACAGGACAGGCTGTCGCTGCAGATGTGGACGGGACAGACCGTCGTTGCTGGGGATCAAGCTATCCTCGGCAGAAAGTATTCCAACAAACACGGGTAGGTCGTGTCAGGCAGGTTGAATTCCATCTGTAGGGAATCAGAGCCAATCTCCTTATCAAAGACCATCCGAGACAGAGCAATAAGCCTGCTGGAAGATGCACTTGCGGCTAGACTGAGGGTGATTGTCGTTCGGGACAGGCCAAGACAGACTCTCCTGGGGAACAATCAGTTGCGGATGAACGGACCATCGAATGATGTTCTGGTCGTTGTTTGTGGATTTGACAGGACCGGCTGTCGTGAATGCGGACGGAGAGATCAATGTGCCGAATGATCAAACCGTTGGGGGATTTGACAGGACCAACTGTCGTGAATGCGGACGGAGAGATCAATGTGCCGAATGATCAGACCGTTGGGGGATTTGACAGGAAGGAAGGATCATCAGTATAAATGATCGAACCGTTGAAATCTGGATGGGAGGATCATCAGTATAAATGATCGAACCGTTGAAGTCTGGATGGGAGGATCATCAGTATAAATGATCGAACCGTTGAAGACATGACAGAAGACAGGCTGATCAGTGTGCAGAATGATCAAGCCGTTGATTTGGTGGAGATAGACGATATGGCTGACCGTCATGAATGATATGGCTGACCATCGTTGAATGACTGATATGGCTGACCGTCATGGATGATATGGCTGACCATCGTTGAATGACTGATATGGATGACCGTCATTGATGATATGGCTGACCATCGTATCATTGATGATATGGCTGACCATCGTTGAATGACTGATATGGCTGACCGTCATGGATGATATGGCTGACCATCGTATGATTGATGATATGGCTGACCATCGTTGAATGACTGATATGGCTGACCGTCATGGATGATATGGCTGACCATCGTATGATTGATGATATGGCTGACCATCGTTGAATGACTGATATGGCTGATCGTCATGGATGATATGGCTGACCATCGTTGAATGACTGATATGGCTGACCGTCATTGATGATATGGCTGACCATCGTTGAATGACTGATATGGCTGACCGTCATTGATGATATGGCTGACCATCGTTGAATTGAGACAGGCGGATCAGTGTGCAGAATGATCGAGCCGTTGAGAAATGGACAGAACCGGCTGTCGTTGATTTGAGACGGGCGGATCAGTGTGCAAAATGATCGAGCCGTTGAGAAATGGACAGGACCGGCTGTCGTTGATTTGAGACGGGAAGATCAGTGTGCAGAATGATCATGCCGTTGAGAAATGGACAGGACAGGCTGTCGTTGATTTGAGACGGGCGGATCAGTGTGCAGAATGATCGAGCCGTTGAGAAATGGACAGGACCGGCTGTCGTTGATTTGAGACGGGCGGATCAGTGTGTAGAATGATCGAGCCGTTGAAAAATGGACAGGACCGGCTGTCGTTGATTTGAGACGGGAAGATCAATGTGCAGAATGATCGAGCCGTTGAGAAATGGACAGGACCGGCTGTCGTTGATTTGAGACGGGCGGATCAGTGTGTAGAATGATCGAGCCGTTGAAAAATGGACAGGACCGGCTGTCGTTGATTTGAGACGGGAAGATCAGTGTGCAGAATGATCATGCCGTTGAGAAATGGACAGGACCGGCTGTCGTTGATTTGAGACGGGAAGATCAGTGTGTAGAATGATCGAGCCGTTGAAAAATGGACAGGACCGGCTGTCGTTGATTTGAGACGGGAAGATCAATGTGCAGAATGATCGAGCCGTTGAGAAATGGACAGGACCGGCTGTCGTTGATTTGAGACGGGCAGATCAGTGTGCAGAATGATCGAGCCGTTGAGAAATGGACAGGACCGGCTGTCGTTGATTTGAGACGGGAAGATCAGTGTGCAGAATGATCATGCCGTTGAGAAATGGACAGAACCGGCTGTCGTTGATTTGAGACGGGAAGATCAGTGTGCAGAATGATCATGCCGTTAAGAAAGGGACAGGACCGGCTGTCGTTGATTTGAGACGGGAAGATCAGTGTGCAGAATGATCATGCCGTTGAGAAACGGACAGGACCGGCTGTCGTTGATTTGAGACGGGAAGATCAGTGTGCAGAATGATCATGCCGTAAAGAAATGGACAGGACCGGCTGTCGTTGATTTGAGACGGGAAGATCAGTGTGCAGAATGATCATGCCGTTAAGAAATGGACAGGACCGACTGTCGTTGATTTGAGACGGGAAGATCAGTGTGCAGAATGATCATGCCGTTGAGAAATGGACAGGACCGGCTGTCGTTGATTTGAGACGGGAAGATCAGTGTGCAGAATGATCATGCCGTTGAGAAATGGACAGGACAGGCTGTCGTTGATTTGAGACGGGCGGATCAGTGTGCAGAATGATCGAGCCGTTGAAAAATGGACAGGACCGGCTGTCGTTGATTTGAGACGGGAAGATCAGTGTGCAGAATGATCGAGCCGTTGAGAAATGGACAGGACCGGCTGTCGTTGATTTGAGACGGGCGGATCAGTGTGTAGAATGATCGAGCCGTTGAAAAATGGACAGGACCGGCTGTCGTTGATTTGAGACGGGAAGATCAATGTGCAGAATGATCGAGCCGTTGAGAAATGGACAGGACCGGCTGTCGTTGATTTGAGACGGGCAGATCAGTGTGCAGAATGATCGAGCCGTTGAGAAATGGACAGGACCGGCTGTCGTTGATTTGAGACGGGAAGATCAGTGTGCAGAATGATCATGCCGTTGAGAAATGGACAGGACCGGCTGTCGTTGATTTGAGACGGGAAGATCAGTGTGCAGAATGATCATGCCGTTGAGAAATGGACAGAACCGGCTGTCGTTGATTTAAGACGGGAAGATCAGTGTGCAGAATGATCATGCCGTTAAGAAAGGGACAGGACCGGCTGTCGTTGATTTGAGACGGGCGGATCACTATACAAAATGATCGAGCCGTTGAACATTGGACAGGACCGGCTGTCGTTGATTTGAACTGGGCAGATCAGTGTGCAGAATGATCATGCCGTTGAGATTTGGACAGGACTGGCTGTCGTTGATTTGAACTGGGCAGATCAGTGTGCAGAATGATCATGCCGTTGAGATTTGGACAGGACTGGCTGTCGTTGATTTGAACTGGGCAGATCAGTGTGCAGAATGATCATGCCGTTGAGATTGGATTGAATTCTGATCCCCAAAGTGCATTCTAAGTGCCAACAAAGCAGGACAGCGAGGTTGTGTGCTTGATGGTTATCACGGCAAATAAGACAAGGAAAGTGGCGCGTGGCATTCCCCCATACTTGCGCTAACCCACAGAAGCGAATTCCGTCATAGAATTTTCCTGCTTTAAACATTTGATATTCAATATGCAAAGATGCTTACTAAGAAAATGCACAATTTGAAAATGTAGATGCAAGCTAAGGGCGGCTCCTACGAGGACAACAATGCCTAAGGACTACCACTGAGCTCCAGTACTTTACTGTCTTTTGCTTTTGGGATGCGCATCCAGATAGAGAGACGCCCGAGCGGGCCGGCGTGCCCAGTTGACATGGTAACAGCATTGGGCCTGCGTGCCGTTTCTTCGATGCTTGGGCGGATAAGCCCCATGGATGTGCTTTGCTTGGCCCTGGGCTGACGCGCCCTTACTGCTTCAAGAGATTCCGCTGCTTGTGGGTTACAGATACTAGGGTAGCAATGTAAAAATTGCGTTTTCCAGTTTATTGACCCTCTTTTACAAGTGTTGAAGAGAATGCAAAAACTAACCACTAATATCTAATTTGCATTGACAAGTGATTTGAATCGACACACAGACGTGCGCACATAAACAGACTCGCCTAGCTCGAACGAAAAGGGAAAAAGAGCCCCAGGGTATAATGCAAACCCTTAGACACACGGAACAAAATGAAATTTTTGGGTATTAATGAGCCAAAAACTCACAACATTCCCTAGACAGGTGAAACTGACACTTGCGAAAGACGCAAAAAGGCACAAAGACCTGTACAAACAAAACCGAGAAAAGCATCTCGAAACGACAGTTGATTGAAAAGCTGGAAAAATGTCGCAAAAACGGACATAAAACACAGATAATGACTCGTATAGGCCTGGACTGAAACCGACACCCCCGTGCAGTCACATTAAGTCCATATGACTTGCATGGTATGACAAGACTTGGCAAAAGCCCCTGGAATGACATTCGAGGGTAGTAGCTAGCTGCTACTGTCTGTTGCAAGAAGCGTGCGCAGGTTTGAGACCAACGCGCATCACTTCGAACAAACGCGTTGCGGTTGCTTATACCAGACTTCGCTGAACTTAGAATAAATTGTGAGCCGGTTAAGGCCACTAGCATTTCGTTCTGTTTTTGATGCTTCAAATATTTTAAGACTTATGCTCAGCCTGTAAATTGAAGAAGCAATTTGTAATAAAATTGAAAGACAAAGGTTTTCCCCCTTCTGATTCCTCCAATGCAGCTTGATCTGATCTTCGATCCTCTTCGACCTTTGATGTGTACCAAAATGTCAACCATGAATCCAATTGATAGAATGTGACCGAGTCTCAAAGAGAGACTGCCTACGTATCCCAAGCTAGGGAATCAGGTCAAAACATAGTTCAGGCTAAGGTTCACTCGAGTATTTTACCTCACCTTTTACGCTCTAACTTTTGCCTAGAACCGCCCATTCGGGTTTTCGGTCTAGCGAGCTTTCAAACGTTGCCTTTACTTTTGCCTAGACCTCCTTCATAGGTTCTTGGTCTAGCAGGCTGCTCTAACTTTTGCTTGGAACTGCCCACCCTTGGAGTTTTCAGCCCAACGAGCTTCTCTCAGGGAAAAGACTTTTGAATTGATCCATGTTGACCAAGGTATTTGAAATTGATTGCCATCGAGGTCGTCGAGATCGATGATCTCTGGCCACAGCCTCAGATAAAACGGCCTTGATAGCGCAGAGTCCAATGTGCTTCGATTGACATGTCTCGTTCCAGGCCAATTTTGAACTTGCTAACTTGTACTTGGTGGAACGCTGTTCCTACAAACTTGAACATGGTATGAGGCGCTGGACCTTTTGAGCTTTGCTTTGCATGGTTTGGCACCCGATAGCAGGGGGTTTGATGTTCCTTTATCTCAGGGTCTACGTTAGGCATGTCATTTGAGAGACCATGCCAAAACATTGATGAACTCTTCGAGCCTGCCTGATCGGGCGCAATGCTCCTCTGGGGACAGTGTTGAACCAGTTTGAACCATTTGGAGGTCTACTTCATCTCTCAAGTTTATTTGAAAACTATTATTTCAATTTATAGGCTGAGCATGCCTTTCGTCTTCCCTTTCAGCGAGAGAACACATTTCCTTGGGGATGATCCCATCGAAATCTATCCCATCGTCGTCAGAGTCAACACAGTTTATATAAAAGCCAGCGAAGTACTTAGAAGCAAGATAAAGCATATCATAAAAACCCTCGGGGTTTGCCAAGTAAAGCAGACTCAAAACTTGAAACAAAAGCTACGACGTGGAGGGCCAAGAGGCACAACCTCCGACTCAGAGCTAGACTTAGACAACTCAAAAGACTCTGTGTCAGACTCAGACAAAACGCCAATGCAAACTAGACGCGGTGTGAAAATGCAATATTTAAAAAGCTACCCATAACTTCCACAAAAAGAGGTAGGATCCAGCGGGTGTCAGGCCCAAGCAACAGCACTTCGGCTTCTTTAGCTTCTTTGACCAAACCTACTCGGTGCTCCCATGAACAATGGACCTCAGCCCGTCAGTCTGCTCCTTTGTAAGTTCCTCATTACTGTCAATCCAGGTGTCGGCAGTGAAGACCTCAATTGCCCAACCTACAGCCATCATGTTAATCTCCGGTTCGAACGGGATGGATACGATTGGTTTGGGTTGGCTCTCTGGGACGATATAGTGGCTAGGGTTGAATATGGTGGAGCTCGGGTTGATTTGAGTGGAGGTGATAGATATTTGACCAACCAGAGGGTCAGAGTTGTGTTGAGGCAAGGAGTTGGAAATGACGTTGGGCTTTGGTGGAACTTGAACTGTGCCATTGTCAATGAGATCTTGAATCTCATGTCGAAGACGATAGCATGCGTCAGTGGGATGGCCAGGCATTTGGTGGAAGGCACAGAAGAGGTTTGCATTGCAGTTGGCTGGTAAGACTTTGGGTGGGGAAGTTGGGGTCAAAGGCTTGAGATGCCCGGATTGGAAAAGCTTCTCCATTACTGTAGATAGAGGTGCCTCGAAGACAGAGAAACTCCGGGGTTGGGTTCGGGCTCGGAAGCTTTGAGCGTTTTGAACCTGATTGATATCGGCTGTTGATGGTGGTGGGGTTGTGATGATACCACAATCAACGAGATCTTGAACGGCATGTCGAAGCCGGAAGCAAGCATTGGTAGGATGGCCAGGCATCTGATGGTAGGCACAATAGAGGTTATACTTGAAGTTGGGTGATGGATTTTTGGGTAGAGGAGTTGGATTGAGGGGCTTGATCGAACCAGCATCGAGGAGCTTCTCATAAATTGAGGCCAAAGGTGTAGAGAAGCGTGAGAAAGTCCTTGGTGGGTTTCGGCGAGTGAACTGAGAATCCAAAGCGGAACCCTTGTTTGCTTCGCAGTTGCAACATATTGCCTCATCAATAGGATGCATTCTTTTGCCTTCGGGGCCGAATTCATCACTAAGTATGTCCTCCCCTTTGGCAATGGCTTCGACAAAGGAATCAACATCCTCCTTCGAGTGAGTCCTGGCCTCATGAAACTCAGCCAGGTCTTTGAACATATCTCTTGAGCACGGGTTGATTCCAACCGTCGGAGGGTGGTAGGCTTGAGAAGGTTCTTTGACTAGCCCCATATCTGGCTGCGGGGCTGTGGAGGTAATGAGGCCAACGAGTCCCTGGACCATAATCATCTGTTTGTCCATCTTGTGACCCAATTCTTCTACAGCCTTCTTGAGCTCAGCCAGCTCCATTTGTACTGCCATTCTGAATTGATGAACGAGGCAGGTGATATGACCTTGGAAGCAAAGGTGCAACAGTTCCGGCAAATGTTCCCAAGCAAGTTTGGCTCTTCTTTTCGGTACTCTCCGACGATGCAATGGCCTTAAGCTTCGGACAGCAAAGTAAGACAAAAGCTCAGTGGTGTTCCTACAGCAAAATGCAATGTACACGTCGTTGTCGGTGTCAACCCTAGACTCTAGAACTAGAGACAAGTCTGTCTCATGATGTTCGGATGCTGCCAGAATCCTCAGAATTCTTTTTGAGGGTGTATCCTTTGAATAGATCAAACTGATCCTAAAAGATGTCAAAACAGACTAAGTGTTCGACTAGTCCCATTTGAAGATTCGACTTTGAATTAGAAACAACTCGGTATTGACGGCGTGACACCTTAACCGGGGTGGCGTGAGCAACGCTGTGCTTTAGCCGGGGTGGTTGTAAGTGACAAGGCACTTGTAACCTGAATGATATCAATGTCACGACATCAATACTTTGTGGTTCCTTATTGTCGGTCGAATCCTTAATCGGGCATGAGCCAAGGACTTAATAAGGTTTGATTTCTCAAAGTCTCGCTGATCTAAGGATTTTGAAAAAAATTAACAACGTGCACCATCGAGATGCACGACTCTTCATCGGGTCTAACAGCGTCCTAATAAGCATAAGACAGACTCGAAAGAGAGAGACAACCTAGAAGCCGCCCTAAGCATGCTCCTACGCAAAACAGAATGTATGTATGTACAGTTCCAGAGACGTGTTTGCTTCACGAGTTTCAGACGTTGCCGGAATCCTCAGAATTCTTTTCGGCGATGTGTCCTTGAGTAGATCGACAGATCCTAAAAGAAGTCAAAATAGACTAAATCTTTGACTAGTCCCATTTAAAGGTTCAACTTTGAATTTGGAACAACTCGGTAGTGATGACATGGCACCTTAACCTTGAACACGGCAGTGTATAGTGACTTCGCACTTCAACCTGGGTAGTACTAGTGACACGGCATCACTACTTCGTTGTTCCTTATTGTTGGTTGAATCCTTAATCGGGCATGAGCCAAGGATGTAGTAAATTTTGATTTCCCAAAGTCTCATTGAACTAAGGACTTTGCGATTGATAACGAACATTCGACAGAATGAACGACTCCTCATCGGGTCCAACAACGTCTTAGACAGCGCATGACGAACTTGAAAGACAAGACAACTTTAAGCATGCTCCTATGCAAAATAGCGTATGTACAGTACATGCGATAGGGAAAGCAGTAACACGTAGACAGTATATGGGGGTTAGATGCAAGTAATCTTACCCTGTAGGTACCTGTCCTAGTTTGGAGAGTTCTAATGCTTTGTATATGCAAAGGCTGGTTTTGGTTTGTAACGGGTTCCTCGGACTAGAGCCAAGATATACCTCCCGCTGCCCGCGTAATCGCAGAGCAACTGTCAAACGGTAGAATGACTCATCATCGTCGAAGGTTGTTGGTCATTCGGGGTCCCCGAGCTCCGGTAAACCGTGCCGGATTGCCAAAACGATCCAACGAGGCTTATCCCACATCGATGCAAATGAAGATGCTAAAGAATTTGATTAATCGAACAGAATCGCAAATTCGCAAATGCCTTTTCAAATTTGGCTCTCTTTATTGATCAATACTTAGAAGAAACTACACAAGAGAACAATCGGAAAAGCCCCAGATTGGATGGCCGGACACGAGGTCCTGTTAAATCACCAATCCTTTCTTTAGCAGCGCGAAGCTCACTATTTTGACAGACTTTTGTGGGATTGTTCTCGAGCGTATTAAAATCTAAGTATAGACCAATATTGATTCGATCCCCAGCAGAGTCGCCACTGTGGGCATGCGTGCCCGTTTTCGGAATTTTCGGATTCCGAGACGCGAGGCAAGGGGGCCCGGGTCGAGGGAGCGCGAGCGGGGAAGCAAGCGCTCGCAAAATACAGAGTCGCCACTCGGGTTTGAAGGTTCGACACCCAAGGAACCGTATTTCGAAGCACTTGCCGCGTTGATTGATTTTGAAAAAGCTAAGGAACCAGTCCGTCATAACCATATCTGGGTTCGGGAGCCAGGTTACGAGAGGGGAAGGGTTTTATGGCACCCCTCTCGCCCAATCCGGAGATCGGTCTCTACTTAGGCATTTGCGAAAATGTTTGTTTGCGATTCTGTTTGATTAATCAATTTTTAGCCAATTAGGGCGGGGGAACAGTTAATCGGGGATTAAAACTGTAACAGTTTGCAGGATGTGATGGATAGCATGCATGAGCAGTTAGTATAGGATGAGAACAAATTGGTGTGGGAGTTTAAACAAACTGGGAGGCCCCTGTTTTGGAGTGACGTGCGCAGAAAAAAAACCAGCATGCACTGAACAAGTCACCGCATGCTGTTCACTCTTGCGCGCACAACTCCAAGACACGCGCGCGCCGGTGAGCCTAAACCCACAGCTCTTATTCTCAAACCATCTGGGCTCTGGAAGGACCAGTGCACACCCAGGACAAACCACGCAGTTTATAGCAGCATAATATACAGTTTAAAGGAATGTTAAAGGCTAAAAAGCCCTACAAATTAATAAAACACCCCATAAACAGTGTGGGGACAAAATAATGGCCTAAAACTAAGCTACCCGTGCAAGGCCACTCACTGGTCAGAGGCACTCTATCGCGCGATGGTTTCAGATTGGCGCGCGAGGATGCGCCCAGGCGCACTGTCGCGCGATGAAGTCACTCTGTCGCGCGATGGTGCGCCCTGGCGCACTATCGCGCGATGGAGCCAGTCCGGCGCGCGATGGTGCGCCCTGGCGCGAGATGGCCGCGCCCTGGCGCAACCAGACCAGTGCTTGGTTTACAAATTTCTGGGTTCTCCAAAACAACACAAACTCATATTGAACTGCGACTAACAGTTTATACTAAGGAAAGCAATAAACTGATTTTTATCATGCTCAACAGTGATCTATAACATAATAAAGCACAAAACAGTAGGAACCAATCCCCACGCGGACCAGCGAGCACAGACTAGAACAGTCGCGCGTGTGAGTGGGTCCGTCGCGCGCTGATTCGTACCACGACGGTTTTTGAAACCTTGCCAGCTTTAGGACCAGAACTGGTATTGATTACCAGCCTTGGCCCTGCCAGCCCCCTTCAGAGATCAGAACAGAAAACAGAACAAAGGTAAGCTATACCTTCGGTTTTGAGTTTGAAAGGTGTTGAGCTTTGAGATTTGAGGATTGATTGAGTGGTTGGATGTTTGATAATGGAGGAGAAAGAGCAAGCTATGCTCTTGAGATTTTTTTAACCTTTGAAATTCTTGAACCCTTTTAATGGAAGAAGAATGGGGGTATTTATAGGGAAGAATGGAGGTGAATCTGGTTGGTGAAAGGAGAGGAGCTCAACCAGTCCACGAGGCCTGCTGAGGTTTGCTTGGTGGCTAAGCAACCCAGCTGATAAAGGTGATGGGGACAGCTTTGACCATCGCGCGATGGTTTGAGTCTGTCGCGCGATGGTGCGCCCTGGCGCATTGTCGCGCGATGGAGTGAGTCAGGCGCGCGATGGTGCGCCCTGGCGCACTGTCGCGCGATGGAGTGAGTGTGTCGCGCGATGGTGCGCCCTGGCGCGGGATGGTTGCGCCCTGGCGCGCATCAGTAGGGTTTTTGGTTTTTTTGAAGTGGCTTGGGCTAGGTTAGGTTCAAGGGTTTTGCAAACACTCAAAGCTCAAACACGCTATCATTCCCAGGGTGTTCTTGATCCATTTCATCATCGGGGAATCAAAAACCGTAAGTAAACTAATCTGGAAGCCCAGATTGGGGTGTCTACAGCACGATGAATTGATGCAGCAGGTTGAGGTGATACCGTCCAAAGGTTTATCCACAAGAGCATTAGCCCTTGTGTAGGGCCAACATTGCTTGTTCGCAAAACATATAGAACTTGGAGGATGTGCATTGCTAGCAGAGCCATCGACAAGATAATAGTATAATACCCTTTCTAAGATTAGATGACTTGCTAGATCAACTGACATTGGGCCAAGGTAATTACAAAGTTGGATCTAAAAAGTGGTCACCAGCAGATTCAGATTTAGACCGGATGATGAGTGAAAAATGGCCTTCCAAACTTTGAAGGTCTCTTTGAGCGGATGGTCCTGCCCTTCAGTTTGTCCAAAGTCTCGAGCACTCTCATGAGAAGTTCACAATGCTCAACAGCATATAGTGAAAGTCGGGT
Source organism: Rhododendron vialii (assembly GCF_030253575.1). Lineage (NCBI taxonomy): Eukaryota > Viridiplantae > Streptophyta > Magnoliopsida > Ericales > Ericaceae > Rhododendron > Rhododendron vialii. The sequence continues at coordinate 43,002,598 of NC_080561.1, read as the reverse complement.
CTTTCCATAATTTTAGTCGAATGATGAACCAAGCTCTACGACCATTCATTTAGTAAATTCCTAGTAGTTTACTTTGATGATATGTTGACCTAATTGCCGCTCCAGAATTGCACACCTTCTACAAGAGGGTTTTTCAGGTGGAAAACATAAGAGATGGAGAAATAAACAAACCGTCAAGCGCATGTTGCGGAACCTTTCCTGGGCATTGGTCATTGAAAAGGAGCGGTCCCTCTTTGAAGAGATCTCTCTCCTCTGCAGCTTCTTCACACTGTTGACAAATCCGTCTGTTCGGGGCCTTTTATTCGCCAACACCCTCCTCCTCCTCACCCCACTCCATGGTCCCCGTGGGCTTGCCGATACCTTCCTTCCCCCTTCCATCTCTCTCTCTCTCTCTCTCTCTCTCTCTCTCTCTCTCTCTCTCTAAAACAACCCCAGCCACATATCTAGATTAAACACTCTGACAAAATTTGCATTCAGAAACATATCAGCATCTCCAGATACCACGATCTCGAGCTTCGTTAAGTGTCCCAAATGAAAAAGTACTAAAAATGACGCTATTGAAAACGTTAACGACAGAAATTGAAGCCAGATTACACAGATAATCAAGGGATCATCCTAGTAAAACTCTACTGAAGAGCAGTAGCAGCAGCAGCAGCAGTAGTAGTAAAACAGTAGCAATAGCAGCTCTAGTCGACACAAGCAGCTCAACCCCAGTTTCTGCGGAATTTACCGAAACCTAATAAAAAGGAAATTATTAGGAGAATCTTTTAACTCGTTTGTATCGAACATAAGCAAGTTAAGTACGGAGTATATGAATAAAATAAACACGAGATCACCCCTGTAATGGAATCACAGCAATACGGGAGGAAAAAAATCAATGCTAGAAGGAGGAGCAGGAGGAGAGGTAGAGGAAAAAGAAATGAATTAGGAGATGTCGTCCGCGCACGCCGCACGATAAAAGAGAGATGGGGTTTTACGTTGCCGATCCATCCGTACTTGTTTTTTTCCCCTCTTTTAACGGTAGAGTTTCTTGTACAACTTGCGCCCACGTGGATTAATTTCGAGACTCTCACATTAACAATCAAGCAAACACCCAATGATTTTAAAATTTGAAATGTTTGGCATGTGACAAACAGTAATTAACTTTTTCACTCTAGAAATTTTATATCTGTCTCAAATCAATTAATGAGTGGAGAGGTTCTAAATGTCACTCATTTCACTTCCAAACAATATGGGACTCTATTTCGGTAACATTCCACCTCACGTGCAGCCACTTTTTGGGTCCTATCATCTTGCAGCCTTTTTGACTGATCTGTCATTGTGATGTGTGGATTGTGAATGTTTAAAATGCTCCAAGATTATCAGCAAAAGGACCGCCTCTCTCTCTCTAAAAATCCCTCACTCTCTGAAAGCTAAAAAAACTCATCATCGCCACCACAGGGAGGAGGCCTCCGCCTCACTCTCCGTCCTCCCCCCTCCCCCTTTTTTTGTTGTTCCCTCTCCCCTCCTTGCCTCGCTCTCATTCGGCGTTTGACATCCTGTCCTCTCAGTCTGGGCGTCCATTGTCGTTGGTCCGGCGTGGCCCCCTTGCGACGGCTCCGTCCGGCGATCGGTGGTGTCCCACAGTCCGTAGGCCCGCACGGTAATTCCAGATTTGTGGTGCTCGGGGCCGACGTCGTGGAATAAGGTGTGCAGTTGTTTTGGGTGAGGGTTTCCTTTCTTTTTCTTTTTTCCGGTCGTTTGGCTCGGGCTCTACCGGCTGGTCTCCCCAGTCCGGTCTGTACCGGTCTAGTGCTCTAGATCCGGTGGGTGTTGGGTGTTGGGTGAATAATTTTAGTTAGGGTTTCGGTGGTCTGGCCGGAGTAGAGGGTTTCGATGGTTCGGCAGCTGTCGTGGGAAAGTTCTGGGGTTTATCCTGGCAGCAGTGGTTGGTGGTGGCTGTGTTGGGGTTTTCCGAGATCTGTTCCGGTTCTGTTGTTGGCTGCTCCTCTCTGTTTTGGTTGGTGGTCAACATCAGATCCAGCAGGAGGAAATGTTTGTTCTTCGGCCGCCGTGGGCTCGTTGGGCCTGCCGGAGTTCGTTCTTGGCGTTGTCTCGGCCCTCGCGCCCGGAGCCTCGCGTGGCAGCGGAGGTTTGCCTCGGAGCCCCTGGAGGACTCCACAGCTCTAGATTGGGTTTCCCGGTCCAGTTCCGGCCAGCGGCCCTTGAGGCATGTCCTTGGGAGCAGATATTTGTTTTCGCTTGTATTCTGTTGTTGTGTGATTACATCCGTGCTTAGTGTTTAATGGTTTGTGCTGGGATTTCGTTTGGTATCCCTCTGCCTTGCCCCAGATGGGATTCTCATGTCAACACTTGTGTCGGCTACTTTTGCAGGGTGTCCTTGAGTTTGTAGCCTGTGTGCTTTATGCAGTAACTTGTGTCTCGGGTACAGGTAGTTTGGTGCATTCATTTATATTGTGATGTAATCTTTGCCTTTGGGCATTGTTAAATGAATTGAATGTTTTCAAAAAAAAAAATGCTCCAAGGTTCCAACCGAATGCAATACTACTACATATACAACAATCATAACCATATTTCATCCACAACCCCTCATATACATGTGAGGCCCATCCACGCACTAGCACCTTCCAACATCCAATTCAGGCTGAACCAATCAATTGCGATTGTGGAGCTATAAAGTTCTTCAAATTTTTTTGATTGCCGGTTTTTAGAATGTTCAAATTTTCGATTATCTCGGATTGGCTCACTTTTCAAAAGTTATTCTCTGTTTGATTTCAATTTTAAGAATTTGTCTACTGAACTACACGGAACCAATTAATTCCGTTATGTTTGTGCTCATATCTTACACTCCCCAGTACAGTTGATTTGTACAAGTACTCCCTGCTTAGTAGCACTGGTGCACTACAATTAACACTCCCCTAGAATTACTTTCTTCTTTATGTTTCTTGTAGAATTCCAATTGGACTTTAGCATTTCTTTGCCGACAGTGTAGATCAACCAAATTGCTGCTGCAGAAGACACAAACTTCATAATAACTTCACAACAAAACTAAGGGAACTAAATTTGCATTCAACTATAACACTTGTCCTAACTTTTGCCAGGGATTCAATTTATGGAGCAAACAATAACACAGATCAAGCTGCAATCAAAGTGAAAATAGATTGCATGCATTCTCGTGTGTACTCAGTGTTCACCTACCTGCATTTCGGTGTCCACACCTACTCAAGAATGCTGGTTTTTGCTGCCCTTCCCTGGTCCCCTGACTCTCATCAAACACCCAAAGCAGTTCAATCTCCGAGCTTATAATTTGTGATGCCACATCTATGCATGTAAATAATCCATCACAAACTTAAATCAAGTTCTCTAAAGCAAGATGCAAGTTGCTGTACGTCAGTCAAACAAGTGTCCTTTACATCAATCGTGAAATTAAGCCCCCCACATTTTAGTCACTGTGTGTTCTGTTTTGAGAGTTCTTTGACGCCTCTTGGTTCAGGTATCGGAGCGTGTGTTACTGCCAAGTTATATCAGACACAAAAGAGAAAGGAACGAAAAAGAAAAAGAGCACTGAACATCACATTTGCCATCAAATTCGACTAACTAAATTTACAGAACATCATTCACCAGTTCAACAACTGATCCCATGGCAGCAACCCCACCTCTTTCAAGGAGGGATAAAGCCAGATCACACTCGTGCCATCCTCTCAATCCAGTGGCCAATTTCCTTAGCGTCTCATGCCTCACTTCCCGAATCCATGCCGGAGCAAAACTCACTACCAAACCAACTAAACAAGATACATAAGCTTTCCAAGTAGCAGGATCACAGCCAAGCGATATGTTCCCTTCCAACACTCCCACGACAAAATCCATGTGTACTCCAACCCCGCTCAACCTTCTCCTGGAGAATGCCTGCGACTGTGGTTCGGCACCAACACCCCATATGAAAGCCCCTGACAAAACCAACAGATATGCCATGGAGTATCCCTCCAGTATTCGGGACACAGCATTAACATCACCATGTTTCTTCTCGTCGTGATCACCTCTTCTTCTTGCGGAGAGGAACCAGGTTGGGATGGTCTCCAGGTATAATTCCTGGACCAGCTGGAGCCCACCTGCAACGCATAAGAGGCTTGCACCAAGTGTGGCTACCTCCTTAGCTCTGGCAATGGCAACAGATAAAGATGTCTCTGTAGACTTCAAGCGGCGGCGGCAGGGGAAATTGGTGCTTGCCCATTCGACACCACATTCCCTGGAAGAATTGGCTACAAGCTCCACTATCACATGATTCAGATATTGGACATGGTGTATTGTACGGCAAGATCTGAGAAAAAGAACTCCAGGGGCAACGCGAGGGCAAAGGCCTGGAGCTGAGATAAAGCTGCCCAAGAGACCATTCACACCATTTTGACTGACCAATGGCAAAGCCAGAACATGGGATAATCCCAGATACGAGGTGAAGCAACTCCTCAAAAGCTGAGCAACAGCTTCCGGGTTTTGCCTGAAAACAGAGCGAGAACAAGATACAACAATGAAGTCATGCCAGCGCGGCACCTTCTGCGCCCAAAGAGAGCTAATAATGGGCATGCTAGGCCAAGGGCAACCCGAGGCACAGTTCTCCAAGGCAGGTCCAACAACAGCATGGATGAACTCTAAACTCTTATCAAGTTTAAAAGTAATGGTCAAACTGACAAGAGCTGCCATTGGCAGTGGAAGCATTGCCGGAGAAACCCCTGCACATCAAGACATCAAGAAAGTGGCCTCAGCAGTCTCAGTGCAAAGTGTATTTCCAGATTGAAATATTTGAAGTAGAGAACTCAAACCAGAGAACACATATTAGTGGCACAAATCTTTTCTAGTTTTAGAAAAGAATCAATAAAATAAAAGAGGACTTCCAAGGGTTTTATAGTAGTCATCGGTGACTTAAACTACTGCTCCTAATAGAATGGCAAGCCCATTATTACCTACTCCGTCCGCCCGCTTTTGTTTCTCTTTCTTAGGAGAACCTGCATTTCCGGGGGCAAAAAAGATATTGTTTCATCCATATTTTGTGGAATCTTTTTACATCGTTTAAAAGATTTAAGCGAGCTCTTTTGATTGGTGCAAAACACTTTAAAAGTTATCTACGAACAAAAAATGTACGTAATCCCAAGAGGGACAAAAAAAAAAGCAGGCGGAGGGAGTACGTGATAAGAAATGAACTGTGAATCTAAAAAAAAAAAAAGAAAAACCAAAACCAAGAAAGAAAAATGGTTGGATGAAGCCATGAAGAAAAGGCTTCAAAATAGAAGGGGACCATTGCGTTTGATATCAGTAGTCCATCCTAGTACCCATAACATTTCTTTTATAATTTGCGAAGAGAAAGTGACTATGCATTTGAATACATGGCAAGTTAAAAAAAAAAAAAAGTGGACCATTGGAGAATTACCATTTTTGTATCTAACATTCTTCTGCAACAACAACTTGAACAAATAAAGGGACAGAAGACCTACATAAGTGGATGAGTGCAGTAACAAGAGACTTGGCGTAAGGGGGTGATAAAAAATAAAAAAAATGAACAATATTTGGTTTATGTTTATATCATACTACAGTTTAAGACTTCAGAAGAAAAGCATCCTAAGATACAAAAACTCTATTAACTTACCAGACAAAGAACTAGGAGCATTGACACCTGCAGAAGAAAGAATATCTTTTATTTCAGTCTCAACTGCTACGAGGTTTGCTGCAGGACTGGGCCAGTCTGTTCCATTCATTGGCACCGGTTTCCATATACCACGAGAGATTTCTGCAGAAAAGTAGCTAATTATAGCTGCAAGAGAAGCGGGCAGAAAGTCAATGATGTCCCTCAGCCCTGCAAGGCATTCGTAGGTGCTTCAGAGGCATGCTGGTTGATGAAAATGTACATTTCTTACATACTTTCTACTTAAATACTCCCTATACAATTGAATATAACCGAGACACAAGAAAAATAGGAGGAAAATAAGTCATGGAAGACAAATAAGCTATAATTAACAAGAGGTCATAGAATACAAATTAACAAGATGTCATTGAAGACAACTAAGCTATAATTAACAAGAGGTCATAGAATACAAAATAACAAGATGTCATTGAAGACGACTAAGCTATAATTAACAAGAAGCCTTTAACTGAACCTGTGGTCAAGTCCCGTGATGAAAGCCTTCCATGGGCACAAGCTGTTAAAACTGCCTCGAGAACAAACGGGATGGCTTCCAATACCTCCCATGCAGGGAGCACAGGTCTCTGGTAAGCATCTTCTCCAGTTCTAGCTGAGGGACTAGCAATGCTGCTACTCGGTAGCACGGAAGAGTCACTGGACATGGTCCCACTTTTTGTAATTCTCCAGAAAATCATGTTTAAGATCTTATCAGCAACCTGATGAACTGGATTCCCACTAGAGAGGCCAGAGACCGTTGAGGCTATACAAGACCTGTTTTGACAGTACCAAGCCCGCAAATTTGGATAAGAATCGATATATATGGACTTATCCAAGGTTGATCCATGCATGTTTGTACTGTTATCCATTTCATCCCGAGCACCAGAATTCTGTAATTGAGTACGGCTATTTCGCAATAACAAAAGATACTCAAGTGGAAGCTCGCCTCCAATCGCCCCTCCTCGCCCCGTAATACACGGCTCAAGGGGAGGTCTATAGAACTTCCACAGGCGAAGAAGAAAGAGAAACGCAGAAGAAAAGACCATGTAAATTGAGGATTCATCACCTATTCTTGATGAGTGAGTCGGTTCTGGTACAAGTGACCCAAAAGTCTCACACAGTGGCATTAGAGAAGCTGCAACTTCAGGCACCTGCAGGAACATTAACTTCGATTTCATACAATTAAATAGAACTTGTGGAAGGCTTCCACTGGCACTTAGATGTTGTTGCATGTTGTTATACTACAAAGCACAGACAGAGACACATGACCCAGCATAATACACACTGCTTTGTTCATGTATTTTGACTTTATCAGCTGAACTTTTACTGCACACAAGGGACCCTGGAGGATCATTGAATCTTGAAAGTGGAGCGTCATTTAGTCGACACAGAATATGAAGTTTATTCACTAAGGACAGAGTTTCCATGTGTGCCCTGATACATTAAAGGCCTTTCCTCCATACTTCTATTTTTATGATGCGATTATTATACACACATCCTTGTTTACTTTTCCGCAACATTAACCGTATTTTTCCAACAGCTCATTGACACCATCATGCCAAGGAAATGTCCTCATCCTGCGAACTTTAAAGACTTCAAACTCTCAAGTTCATGCTTAATTAGCCAACCTTAACCTCCCAAAAGAGAAACTTGTCACATCATTTGATAGTGACATTAACCTTTGAATACCTCACCAGCTTAGTTTGCCATAAATGGAACTCATCACCGTGCTTTGAAAAGGACACAAAACATTCTATTGAAAATGGCAAAGCTACATATTGCAAACTGACCCTCTATCAGCACGTGGAAATGCATACCATGTGAAAACTAAACATTGCAGTGTAATAGAGTAATACCCAAAATATACTCCACTTACCACACCATGCAAAGAAAGAATATGAACAGTATCAAAAGAGGAAGCCCCAAAAAGGATTGCACTCAGAACGGACATATAATCAACCAGATGACTCCTTGATCCAGTAAAATTGGGGGGTACAGGAGGACAAAGAAGCTTGACGACAAACTGCACCACATACTCCTGCAGTAACCAATTTTGAGTAAGCAATGTCGTAGATTGATGGACAAGTTAGAATCCTAAGTTTGCAAACATAGCCAAGATGCATGTTGTGATTTCTCAAGCCATTAGGCCAATAAGGAAAGCGATTTCATCACAGCTCAACCATTTCACAAGGCGCAATGTAAAACAACACCATGCGAAGGACAAAGTGAAGCCAATTGCATTAGCTAAGGATATCCAATTTTAATTATTTTAATCCCCTTCAAAACTTGAAACAGATTACAGCCATGAGTATGAGGAAACTTTTTTTTTTGGTAAATGAGTATGAGGAAAGTTGTTCCCAAAATGATAAACTGGCACACCCTTTATCGTAATACTTTTTGAAACAAAATGATAAAATGTGAAGTACTTTTTTAAAAGTTTGTAATACTATTTGTGAGGTATACATTAGAAGCATCTTATGTCAAGAGCTTTTGCAAACTGCAAGCATAGTCCATCTTTAGCTGCAACCAATGACACACAAAGAAGTTGACTAGATGTCATCTATTACACACACAAAATGATGACATAGTCCACCTTTGTGCCACATGTGGACACAAAGGGTCTCAAGGAAATCCAAAACTCGTAGGTTTGATTCACAATTCATATCCACTGCTTGGACAATGTACCTGAATATTCCATCCACGACTGAGGGATGCACCACATAATATCTTTGCAGCAGCTGTCTTCTCCTCTTCCAATCCGTTCAAAGCAGTATAGTACAATTTCTCAACCTCTGCGAAACTTTAAGAGGATTGCAGTGCACATTTGACTTAAACAATTGCTTTTCCAGTTAATAATAAAAGTAAATCTTCACGTTCTACACACACCTTGAAGCAGGAGTTGCCTTCAGGGCATTTATCAAGGGATTGGTTAATCGAGCTCCTTCCATGAACATTGACCAAGGAGACTTTTGCAGCGGTGATGGATTGGGAACTAAGGTTGCTGATGTAGGGACATAACCAGGCCAAAAGTATGCCGATGTGTCAATTAACTTTCTTGCAATACAAGCTTCCACTATCAGGTGCCTCATGTCACCGCCTGCAAACAGTTAACAATGAAGACCAAACGGAGACAATAAAACGCAACATGGTGCTGCACGTTATTTTTCTGAAAAGTAGGATCAAGACATGCTGGGAAAACGTTGACTTGCATATGTTCTAAAAGATAGTTATGTGTATATATCACCATTAGTTTACATTCCAAATTAAAACAATTTTCAATTAGAATTTCATCTCTATTATAGATATCCATGGTATACCCTTTATACACTGTGAGGTAATTAGTAAGTCTTGCATCTCGGCTCTAACAAGATAACAACACATAGAGTAATCGACCATAGTGGTTAATTGTCACCATAACTTATATTACAACTTTTGAATAGCTTGATATGCATTGTTGGACCTATTTCCTAATAGCTTAAGCTTTGGGACAATTAGTAACTTAATGGTATGAGAGCTCAGGTTGAGACTTGAGAGAGATTTGGGTTCAAGTCTCTCCATTTGCATTAGTTTCCCGTATGCATTGTGTTTCTCCCCTTCGTATTCTATTTCACTATCTACGGATATTTGCATCTCCACGTATAAGACGGGGTTGCACGTGAGGGATGGTGTTGAATAGCTTGATATACATTGTTGGACCCATTTCTCAACAACTTGAGCTTTGGGGGCAGATGATAAATTAAACAAAGTTGCAAGCCTACCGAATCACCTTATACACTCCTAAACCCTATTCTTTAATATTTCATTGACGTACCTTTTCCATTTCTCTACAAATTTTAAGGGGAACTTTAAAATGATTAGTCTCAGCAATCACATTTTGTCAACTTGTATAAGATATTGATAAGTCAAATTACATAATTTTGAAAATCACATGTCACTAAGCAAATACTAAGTGTCAATCACATGTAATTTTTAGTCATAGACACCTAAGAAGTGTTAGGCAAGTTGCAAAAAGAGTGTCGGACACTTGTCCGAACTAATATTTCTATTTCCTAATTATAGACATGGGAAAAAGAGTATCAAACGCGCCTTAGAGTGTATCAGAGATTCAGAAGTGTCAGTGTCCAACCAATGTTGGGCACGGAAACGTCAGCTTTTTTGAAGTGTCCTGTGCTTCTTAGGTTATCACAGGAAAAGTGCAGGCATACATCAAAGAGAAGGTTCAATGTCTCATTTGGGACATCAATAATTTCCTAGCCACAAGAAGTTGCGAGAATAAGGATCAAGCACCACAAGTTATAAGGATTACCTGCTTTTAAAGAAGTATCACAGCAACCATCACCACTTAGTCTATCCTTCACATTCTGAGAATTCGAGATGAAGCTCGCCGCTTTAGCAGCTGCATCATTAGCTGCATTAACAACCGAATTGGGAGGGCATAATAGGATAGTACAGAGTCCAAGGACCTGAAGGGAGGATATCAGTCCCTGTTTCCTTGAAGCACGGTCACCATCCATTCCATGTCCATAACCACACTTCATATACCTGGATGCTTTACATCCTGGAAGAGAAGAACATGATGGCTCATCCTCCAGAACACGAGCAATTGCCAAGGGGGTGATAGACAAAAGGGCACAAAGGCGGGATTCAAGATGTGGAACTGGCCCTTCCAGGGGATCACGTTCCTGTAATAAATGAAGACGAAAATAGTAGATATGAGCTAGAGTTTGGTTTCATGAGAAGAAATCTTTGTATAAACTTATCTTAACTCGTTGCACGAGCCGAAGGCCTGAAAGCCAGAGAGCCAGGAATGTTTCTTGCCAGCTTGCCCTGTTAAAAACTTTGAGTGTTTTGACCGTTTCTGCACTTATGTTGCCATAATTAGAAACATTCCAAAACAGCTTGCCGCTTAAACATCTGATGTCAGAATGTATGACAAATTTTGATAGTTAAGGCAGAAAAAGTTCCACTTTTAATAGGATTTACCTGTAAGTATATCAATAGCAGACGTAACAGGAAATTGCTTTCCGTCCATCGCGTTCTCCATATAAATATCAAAAGGAACCCAACAAGCCAACCAACCAGATACAGAATTGCAGAAAGGTACAGGTTTACATGATCTGACATCGATAAGCTTCCCAATGAGCTGGTGCTTGTGTAGCTGGTATTGAAAACCCATAGCCCTCTGGATATTTGCTGACAATTTTACCAAAAGCTGATATGCAGACTTTAAATTTGGGGATGCTTGCTTATGAGCTTCAAGAAACTGCATCCTCTGCAGGAGGCCATCGAACTTCTCGGGCCTATTCCCCCACCCAACATCCAATCAGAAAGTAAAAAAGAGAAATAGAAGAATACGATTTATAACTTAATCAATATACAATGACATCCCAATACCCAAAAAAAAAAAGGATAGGAAAGTCAATAAGGAAATATACGGGTTGGGTTGAGTTCAAAAGCAGTATATTTGTGAGGTGTTCAACCACCAGAGGTTCACAGAGGATGAACTGAATTCAATGTGAACCTTATGTAGAAGTGAGACACATACATATTCAAGTAAACAAGGCGGAGTAGAACCGTAGCCTTTCTGTTTTCTGTTAGTTTCCCCAACACCTCAAAGGCCATAAAAGAATTTGATTTCTTCATGCGTTCACGATGTTCATTTCTTCTGAAAATTTGACTTTCTTGAGAGTCCACATCCATGTCCTTGCCATCTTCACTACTAACCACTCCAGTTTCTTTGTCCACAGATGTCATGTGCAAACCCCAGTCACGTAACGTGCTATCAATTAAGCCAACAACAATGCTGAAGAAGCACAATACCACTGCATGTCCAACTTCCACAACCTGAATTCCATAAGTTTGGGAAAGCTGAAGGGCGGCATCAACAAATTTTGTTATCCTGCAAAATAGGAAAGCACAAATTCAACAGCCAGAATCCCAAATGGCAGCTTGCATCACAGCGAAGGATTCTGTAAATCATGCTGCCACTGCCAACATTTTCCAGCTAGTATACCCACTGGAAAATTTTAAGCTGGACATTCCAGTCTCCAGACGAAGTGAAATCAGAGTTGAATGGACCCCCTTCCCAGTTTGGTCAAGATGAAAAGTAAATGGGTTTGTAAGACCTGATTCTTTGTGCGCACACACTATGTGAGAGGCTTGAGGATCCCTTTCACTGAATTATAATCTAATCATTAACAGGATTTCAGACATGCAAATGCTGCCACTGGAGCCATAGCATCCTCGGCATGTCCTGTCCTCTTATTGGTAGAATCCTCCTCTCTGCCTCCATACATCAGAATCAAGAACCGAGACTTAGAGAGATTCCACTTGATATCCTCACCCACCTCAAGGTTCTTTTCCAGTTACTGCCACCTTTCTCTTTGGAGATTGCCTCGGTTATCACATGAGATGGTTGCCTTGGGCCCCCCATCTTACATGTCATCCCATCACCCAAATACCCATGTTGCACAAAGTAAAACTATTGTCAAAGACAACTTTGAAAGATAGGTAGGTCTTAATAAATCTCAGTTACTAAAGCTATTTGTTCACGTAAGTATGAACTTACCAACTTTTTCCTTCTATTGGCGGGTGGGTTTTACGAACTTAAAAGCTGCAAGATTAGACAGTGGAAGCCCCCATTATTCATCTACATTCTTTAAGTCCTCTCCTTCTACCTGCTAAAGTCACCTCCCTGCATACCTCTCTTCATGTTTGTCTTCTATGACCTCGTGAGTCGCAAAGTTCCATCCCATTTTCTCACTCACATATCCATTTCACATGATTTGCTTTTGTACACATCCAAACATGAAAGTGATACAATACATTCCCAAAAAAAATCTTTTCTAACCTATATAACAGGCAAGATCTTCTATTTCTTTTTTCCTCGCCTGCTGATTCTTTAAAGGAAAGTTTCTCAACATTTAACGGAGTCGATAATAGGAACAGACGCACATAAAAAAACTTCTCAAGAGGTCTTATGAAATTCTGTGGTTCAATTCATGTAGAGCCGCCTAATCTATATAGAGGATGGACTTAGTATGCAAAACGTCCAATCAAATGGCTCGTACTCCTTTCGGCTCCACTGTTCACAAGGTGAGTTCCTCAAAGTGAAAGAAAAAGCATTCTGGTGGATAAACGTATAACATTAAGGATCTAAATGAAGCACACATGGATGGATAATGGAAAGGGCTCCGATGCAATAGCCGGCAGAGAAAAGCTTCCATGTACTAGCATGGTGAAGTTGTCTTCCCACATTTATAAGAAGAGCCAACAGTAAAGAAACAATCATGGAAGGCCAGAATTAGAAGTCAAGAAATTCTCTTGTTGACTTCTATTTTCCAAAGACCAACTTTTTGAGTCATAACTATTTCGTCAAGAGGAAGATGCATATTTGTTTCTCTATATGTGTCTGCGTACTTTCTGCAAGTACGAATAAATATTTCAAAGTGATAAAGAGGTTTACTTCTTTCCACAACCATCTGTCCCAAGCCCATCAAATGAAAACGCGTATCTGCTCAAAAGTTCGAGATAGAGTCTATATGCCTCTGGCTGAGACCATCGACGAGGAATAACCCTGTAATACAGTCGTAACTCGTTAGGCCAACACAAATAAGAATCTTCAAGAATCAGCAAATTGAATATATCCTTAAGTCATAAAACCTCATTTTTATATCGAGTATAAGCAACCCTATTATACTACACAGTTGACCTTGCACTTGACTAATATATCATGAGTAGTGAGGAACGAACCAAAATCCATATTAATTAACCAAGTACCCGATAATGAATAATCAACTTATAAATAAACAGATATTAAATCTCTTGGTGAATCAAGTCTAGATTCCAAGTTCGGCATGACAAGCCATACGAGATATAGAATTGACCATTGAATGATGTTCAAGATTCTTACTCAATTTCGAGTTCTGTTCTGAGGACAAGAGCCAGTAGTTGAACTGAATGCTAATTAAATGCACCATAAGAGAGGTGATACTTCAACTGATATACTTTTAGCAAGATGCACCTAATTGCATGCATAAACACCCCTTTTTGGTACATGTAAAGGATGTTCCCTGCCACATAGTGTCACATCTCCAAGTGCATCTTTATGTCTTGTCCCCCTAAAAGGTGCCCATGCGACAATTTTTTTTTGAGACCACTGATATTTAATCGTCTTATCAAGCTCCATGTTGATTCATAGTAGATAATACTACTTGACATTATCAGAGAACCTACTGTCAAAAAAGCCGCCTGATTCTGTAAGGCTGACTATTTAAGCATCTTCAACCATCTTTATTCTTGGCATATAAGGTTTTGTTCATAAGAACCATGTTTAAGTGGGACTATACCACTATAATCGTACCACATTTGAGCATAAATTTCCAAATGTCACACATTAATCGACCGTGCAGCTAATCATACTATGGTTCCTCTGACATCCTTAAGGATGATGTGGATCATGGAATGTGTAGGAATAGAGAAAGTAGAGGGAAAGAATGAAGGATCTATGTAATAATTAATCAAGTCTAACAACAGTGCTTGCCATGCCAATATGCCATAGGGCTCTACATGCCTGGCTGCCGTCAAATGACCAACCATAGATTTCAGAATGACACTCAAAGCTGAGAACTTTGTCAAAGTAACCAAATACATGGTCTACACACTTGACACCAAGTAAATTTTTCAGTCGAAATAATTTGACTTACGAACTGTTGCTAAATCCAACGATATGCCATTTTAATGAAGAAAAACGGCATTATGTCCCGCAACAAATGCAATGAAAATCAATCCAACAAATGCCATTTTAATTTTGCTACCTCCTGTTGGAGTTGGAGATGCTCTAATAAACAAATGCAATGAAAACAAAAAAAACAAAACAAAGAGAATAAGAAACACAAGAAAGGAAATCGGAGAGAGCGACCTGGAAGTGAGGAGGGCGAGAACATGGAGTGGGGAGAGAAGGGCGGAGGAAAGGGCTTGGTCGAGGAACTTCCAGAGGGAGGGTTGGTAGTTATTGTTGTTGTTGGAGAGAGAGAGTTGAGAGACGAGAAGGTGGGCAAGCTCCGGACAGGGGAAACCTAGACCCGAAGAGCCCACGCATTTGGCAACTTCCATTGCCCAAACCGCCGGCGGCTCCTTCCTCTGCTCGCATACTTTCACCGTCTCCAACACCCTCTTCTCAAATTCTTCCTTGTTACTACTACTATTAGCAGCAGCAGTAGTGTCCTCCCACTCACCACCATCCTCACCATTGCATTTGCTCCCCATTCCCTCTAATCACCCTCACTACTACTACTACTACTATTTCTGGAAAAAAAAAAACCCCGTATATTCTTCCATATAAAACTGCAATGGGTTTCTTTTCTTTGCTGCAAAAAGAATAGCAGCACGGATAATTATTATTTACAAAAAAAAAAGAAGCTGAATAGCAGTAGTACTCCTAACTGGAGTAGCTGACCACGTGGGCGCAACCAACACACAGCCCGCATGGTACCTACCCTCTTTTATCTGCGCCCGCATCCACAGTTAAACGCCCTTCGCTTCTGCGATTTGTGACCGATAGTAGTATTAAGGCCTCCTGCAGCTGTGGGTATTTAGTTACAACCATGTGCAAGTAAAGGTGTAAAACCATCACTAAGGTCATCTTATAGCTCGAACAAACGATAGACAATGACGAACAAGGAACCAGAGTACAACTTAAGAGCATGTGCACCAATAGTTGTGTATTTTAACTACTCAACAGTTCATTTTTTTTTATTTTACCTGCTCAAATCTCTCTCAACCCTACACTAATTCTTTCTATTATCATCTCTATTCTTATAAAATACTATAAAAATTTACTATTCATCCGGTACTAGAGCATTATTGGAGAGAGGGAGAGAGAGGAAGAAAGAGAAATAATTATTGTTTAATGGGATAACCCATAAATAGTTGCAATGTATTAACAGAGAGCCAAACCACCTGGAGCTATTTTACCTTTGCTATTTTACCTTTGTGTTTAGCTACTCTGGTGCAAAGCAATTTTCTTATTTTGACAAGCTAAAATAGATAAAAAGTTTTTTTACCTTCACTGGTGAACTTGCTCTAAGGATCTTACAACCAAAAACCACTCACAGTTGTGCATATTTACAAAGTTTAACAAGCCATTTACAATTATTACAAGTTAAAAGTATCTACGAAGTACAACTTGCTATCTACTACGAAGTACAACTTGTTATCTATGAGTCTTCATATACATAGCATGCTCAAAAAGGTGTCACGTCTTCACATCATTCCTCGTTATTTTAAAGGTGAAAAATTACAAACAAAAACTCATATAAATGACCGGTACATAAATCACATGTTTTTCATAAACCACATGTTTTCCATAGACAATTATAAAACATTTCAAACAGGAAGTAATATGTCTCATTAACAAAGAATAATGGGTCCTATTTACAAAAGTTACTTTGTATGCTTTTGTTGTTTAATACTCACACTCACTATAAAAGTAAATGCTATATTGGTAGGTGAAATTTACTCTTCACTTTGGCAAGTGGCTGTGCATTTAAGAATGTTGGTCACTCTATGAATTTTAACAATTGCACTTCACTTTCACTTGTTTTACCAAAATGTCATTCAATTAGACCATTAGATTGAGAAGAAAAGAAAAGAACTGATTGTTGAATTTGAATTTTTACCAAACTTATTTTGATTAGGCCATTGTGAAACTTATGGTTGCTAACTTTAGCCATGCACTAAATGAATAACATGTGGCAATTTTTGGTTATCAAATTTTGGTTAGTCCCTCTAAGCATAACCAAAAGCAAGATGTTTACAAAATTAGCAATGTTGGCCTAAAAAATGGCTCCCAATGAAATAATCAAACTTAACAACCTCTTAATCAAAACGGGGAGATAAATTACAAATTTTCTCCTCAAAGTGCAAATTTGAAGCATGGTTGGAGATGCTAGGTATGGAATTTAAGAGTGTAACGCCCCGATTTTTCAGAAGTAATATAAAATAAAATCTTAAGAAAATTTGCTAAATAAATATAATTTTCCAAAATAAAGTTTAGCTATTACAGTCACATGATAAATTTACTGATTCAAAATACATTAACTTCAGAGCTGACTCTAGGCTTGATACAAATCCGAAGCATACTCGATCTTCGTTCTTGATATTCTTTCCGTGTCGAACTGCATCATCTTTGAATCCTCTCCATTGAATCCTGCGCCCTCTGGCAAGTTGATCGCCGAAGCAAACGATTTGCCAGGATACAGACGTATCCGTGAGTGATAAATCACCCAGTAGAATAATCCAATCCAACTACCCCTCTTACTTTACAGCTAACAAGTAATCGGATAATAAGGGTGCGACAAGTAAAACAGAGATTTTTCCATATAAACCAGTTATTACTATCCATTAACCTAATGTGAAATCTAAGATCTCTCCACGAGATCTTTCCTCCCCCAACCGCTAGCCATGCTCGGGTCCCATGAGATTACTTCTCTTTGTTGTCGCAGATACATCTAAGTTATATACCGAGTGTGCACCCCAATAACTACAATAAGGAAAAAGTTTATCATGCCTGAACCACAACTAGGGTTCGCCTATCTTATACACCACTTCACAATCATCACTGGACACATACCAGTTTATCAATTCATCACTAGACACTCGTCAGTTTCAATCTCATCACAAATCTCATCATATCTCAAAATCACGCCTGCAGGCAATTTAAAAATAAAACTTTCCAATTCATCCATTACCTAGCATCGTCTAGGTGAATTCTATTCGCATACCACCCTATGTCTCTATGGTCCAATCTAGCATATCAAGCAAGAGTTTGAACAATATGCATATAACCAAAATAATGATTGAAATAAACAAACAACAAGCGAGACAATCACGTAACTTTTTATGAACGGGTCGTTGCCCTTAGTTTTGTATGGTCAAAAGTTAATAACAATACAAGAAATTTTTATCATAAATAAATAAATAATAATTTTATTCAAATATTAGTAAGTCTATGCTTTTATTAGTCGATTTATGAAGTTAGATTACCATATTAGTGATAATATAACAGTGGGTCGAAACTGTACAGTTAACCATCTCGGGTTTAAAACTGCAATTTGTAAATAACGTATCATTAAATTTTGGAACAAAACAATACATTCAATAGCTTAAAGGGGTTAACTGTATTTTTAATGTTAATTTTCAAAAACAATACGTCCAAAAACAGTGGGTTTTCGAAAAATTGGGGAAAAACGTCGGATTATATGATTTCGATTCGTGGGTTCAATTTTAGCAATTGAAACTTGTTAAAAAATCCTCATGTAAAGAGTTCATATAGTTAGGGAGAAGTAGGAGAAGGACTAATCTACCTTTAATCCGGACAAAACGATTCGGTGGAATCCGGTGGGTTTTCGTTTGGCGGCGAAAGATCGGTATTCTAGCAGCAACTTTGGACTGGAATAACTTGACCAAACCTCTGCCGTTTTGGACGATTCTTGTGTCTAACGCGAAGATTTGAAAACGCCCTACAGCTTTCGTGAAGAAGTCGAAGCCCGAAAACCATTTGAACTAGGAGAAAAGTGGGGGTTTTCATAAGTCCTGTTTGCTGTCTGGAAACAGAAATCCGAAAATTTCACTGATCTTGGACAGCGATAACTCTATCAATCCTTGACCATTTTGGGTGATTCTTGGTTCGAAATCGAAGCTCTCAACGCCCTCTACAACATTCATGAAGAAATTTAGGCCTAAAAACGACAGCAACTAGGAAGAAACAGGCTGTAAACAGAGGGACGTGATATGGACGAAAATTAAAAGGGTGTGATCCCTCTTTTCTTATTTCTGTTTATGTAGTGGACTAGGAGTGTTGTATTGTGAGAGAGGAGTGGGGATTGGGGATAAGTATGGAGGTGGTGGAATGCGGAAGGAGAGAGAGATATAGTTTAAGGAGAGTTTGAAGGGGAGTGGAAGATTGATTTTGATAGAATTTTGGTTAGATAGGATAAGAGATGAGTATGGATACTTGTATATCTAAAGTATAAATATATATCCTATATAAGTGTGAAAATAATATCAATTATACACATAATAATGTATAATTAATAATTTGATCTAATTAGTTATTGAATTAAGAATTTAACAATATAAATTTATATAAAAAAAATAGAACAACAAAAAATTTGGGTTGTTACAGAGAACTATAAGTAGGAAATAGGGCATGGGGTTTAAGAGCTATGGGGAATTAGGTTTAAGAGCTATATGTAGGGACGAATTCTTTAGCCTCCGCGAGTTCTTCTGAACGTTGCAAATGGTGGCCAGCACATGTGGTAGTAATTTTGTGGCCCTAACCAATAATTAAAATTGAGTCTTTCAATAACTAAAATTTGCAATATTTGTCTCAAAAACCAAAAGTAGTGGATCCTACTAAAAAAGATTACTCTGTATGCTTTTTGTTGTTTGAAACTCATCACTTTTCATAAAGCAAACATTTTATTGGTAAATGAAACTCATTTTCTACTTTGACAAGTGGTTGTACATTTAACAATTTTTTGTCACTTTATGAATTTTAATAAATGTTCTCCACTTTCACTTATTTTACTAAAATGTCATTTAATATAAACCATTTGATTGAGAAGAAGAAAAATTGACCGTTAAATTTGAATTTTTGTCAACTTATTTTTATTAGGCCATTTTTGTAAATTAGTTTAGCCATGCATTAAATGGATAACCAAAAGATAATGTGACAACTTTTGAATATCCAATTTTAATTGGTCCATTGTAGATGCTGTAATAACATCTTAAAGTATGTGTGCCTAGATTTGTATATAGCTAGGGGCGAGAAAACTTACAACTACTAGTATTATACCTTTCTTTATAAGTTGAAGAGGTGCACTTAGAGTATCTCCAGTTTTTACCCATTTTATTATTCATTTCCAATGTTATATACCCATTTGCCTATCTATTTTGAGTTCTACCTATTTCCTCATCCAAATTTGGGGAGACTCAAACCCAAATCCATTTTTTTCAAAGCCTATTTTCACTCTTATTAATTGCAAGTGTGTCATTCAAGAATAGATTTGTATACAAATTACTCCATCCGTTCTATATTGAGAGTCCATCAAGAAAAGTCGTGACATTTTTCAAATAAAAAAATCAACTACTTCCGTGTATAATTTTTTGAATTTTTTAGCACAAAATTAAAGTACTAATCGAAAATTTTAATACGGTGCAAAAAATTATGAAAAATTATGCACGGAAGTAGTTGATTTTTTGATTTGAAAAATGGTAAGAGAGAGAGAGAGTGAGACTCTCAATATGAAACGGATAGAGTATGAGTTTAGCATTGGAGATGTCTTACCCAAATCAAATTTTTGACTCAAATTTCTATCCAAATTTGAGTGAAAAAAGGGTAAGGATTGAAGATGCTCTTAGAAGTCAAGAGAGTTTCATAAGTTGGCTTAGCCATCAAGGTTTGAGACTTTGGAGCTTACTCTCTTTTAAAGATTTGGGGTTCGAAATTTCTAAGGTGCTGTTAATTCCTTTGAGGTTAGTCTATACGAAGTATTTGCTTTGATTTCAAACGGTGCCTCCTGGTGGACTATAGATTTATAGTCTTTGAAGATTAGTCGATATGCGTGTAAACTGATCCGGATATCTAATTATAAAAAAAAGAAATTGATATTTGCGCTCCAGATTTCACTGATGGCGCTCCACTTTTAACGTGAAGTTTCTAATAATTTCATGAACAAAGTGAAGCCCTATCAGTAAAAATTAGAGCACGAATATCAAAATCTAAAAAAAAGGGATCGAATATTGTATTGTAGGTCCATGCATAGTCACTTTTCTTTTGGCTGGTGGTGCCACTACGGCGTAACCATAGTGAAGTGTCAAGCACGAATACCCAAAAAAATCAACCATAGGACTATAATTGCAGGAGTTAAAGTAAACAAACAAGTAGTATAAAATGCATAAAGTATGTATTGAGATAAAAAAAATTCAGAGGTTTGCGATTTTTTTGTTTTTAATAATTTTTTTTAATATTTTAATAAATTTTTTAATTTTTTGAATAGAGGTACATTATTTACATCAAAAAAGTAAAAAAATTAACGAAAAATCACTAAAAACGAAAAAATACGAATAACAAAACAGTTAAAATTTTTGAAGAAATTATTTATGAGAAAAAACCAAACAAAGTAAGTTACTGTGTATGTTGGAGTAAACATTAATTCATGATTATATTCGCTTTCTCCGCTTAAAGATTTTCACGTTAAGTATTTGCTTCCCAAGATGCATAAACATGGGACGTGGATTAATGCGGGAGTATAGCATGGACGGTTGCAACTGAAGCTCCGTTTCTTTCTCAGATCCTCCCCCAATAATCTCCCACCACTTTTATGTTTCAGAAGTCAAAAGTGCAACAATTTTGTACATAATTCTCTCTCCTCCATCCTCCCCTCATTTAAGTTCCTCACCAGCCAGCCAACTACCCTACGCCATCCCCTTCCTCCACTACCGCAGGCCACAGGCAGTAGTAGTAGTAATAAAAAGTTTGTTGGGGAGAAGAGGGTTCAGAGCCCTAATCTGTTTCTGCCCATTCATTTTGAGCCACGAAAAAATCAACCACCACATCATCACCGTCGGCCAAACTCTTGCCTCAGCATTTATTTCTGACAAAAAAATTCCCCTGTATCAGTAGTACTCCATCCTAGCCTCCTTCAAACTCCTCCATTTGATTTGGTTAATTTTCCGGTCAATTACACTAGTAGTATCTCGGGGTAAAGAATTTATGGAATTAGAATCTACTCCTTTATCCAAGAAGACGAATTCAATGGCACCCTCTCCTCCTCCTCCTCCTCCTCCTCCTCAAACCAGTCGGAAACGCAGGAGAAACATATGTTTGGTAGTGATAGCTGTGATTCTGGGGCTAGTATTGCTGATGGTAATTTTGGGGCTCACTGTCTTCAAAGCCAAACATCCAGTAACCACCGTCAATTCCGTGGCTCTGAAAGATTTCGAGTTCTCTCTCAACTTGGCAAAGCTGGGAGTAAACCTAAATGTCACCCTCGACGTCAATCTCTCCATTAAAAACCCTAATAAGGTGGGATTCAAGTACACCAACAGCTCCGCGTTATTGAAGTACCGCGGC
Source organism: Rhododendron vialii (assembly GCF_030253575.1). Taxonomy (NCBI): domain Eukaryota; kingdom Viridiplantae; phylum Streptophyta; class Magnoliopsida; order Ericales; family Ericaceae; genus Rhododendron; species Rhododendron vialii. The sequence continues at coordinate 42,980,792 of NC_080561.1, read as the reverse complement.
CAAGTGGTCGGCGAGGCTCCGCTCCCGGCTTCAAAGATACCTTCAGACAAAACCGTTACTATGAATCTGACGCTCACTGTATTGGCCGATCGATTGATCTCCAACTCCAATCTTTATTCGGACATCATCTCCGGTACGTTGCCCCTCAGCGCCTTCACCAGGGTTGCAGGCAAAGTTTACATCTTGAAGATTATCAAAATTCACGTGGTTTCTTACACTACCTGCGACATTATCATCGATGTCATGAACCGGTCGGTGACCAAGCAGACTTGTAAATATAAGACCAAATTATAGATATAGAGAGAGAGGGAGAGAAGACATCTATTTTTCATGATGGACCTAGAGAGAGAGACAGAGAGCTGTGCATTGCTTGCTACAGTTTGATACACGTATAGCCACGTGTTTACTGGTTTTAATATAGTACTTATTTTGTTCTTATGCATTTCCTATCATTATAGAAGAATACGGTGGGCACTCTTTGCAGTTTGTTTTTTCCCCTTGTTTCAGCATGCCTATAGTTATTTATTCTGCTCATGTATTGTTGACGTATACTATATATTTTTGCTTTAAGATTTGTGTTCAGAGCAGAATCGTTCTCTTTTGTTAACTCTTTTGACTGGGTTAGATAATTGTGACAGCTACTACTGCTTATTCTACATATTATTGCTTATTGACACGAGTACACTATATGTCAAACCTCTCTGTAGAAAACAGCCTCCAATTGTGGCACGTTATTGGCTTCTCTGTTTCTACCAAGATCAACATCGCGATGACTAGGATATCATGCCAGTCTTCTTGACCTCTTTTGGAAATCTGAATATCATGTCACTCAGAAGTCTTTACTGGTGGTTTGATTTCTGGAATTCTTATTTATGCCCTTGCTTTAGTTTTTTAGGCAGGGAGGTATGTCATTCGAGTAATCCAAGACTTCTTGATTAGTATGGATGTCATTTGATCCGCAAATTTCTCATGAACATGTATTCTACTGGGCAACTGTTTTGACATCAGAGTCATACTAGGGTCAAGAAATTGCCTTTTCTGGTTGGTTAACTTTCAACTATAGGCCAGTGATGAAGTAGTCGGCGATTCTTACATCATAACATTGTCTCTACCATCCTCCTCCACTATTGTTCATGGACAAAACGTTGTTCCTCATCCCCAATTTACAATCTTGTCATCAATCTTGGAACCATGGACTCCCTCCGCAAGTCGGTCAAGGGTTTGCGATTTGACCTGTGAATCTTATAGGGTTTTTGAGATTTGGAGAGAGAAGCAGAGGATGAGATCAGGGCTGCAACCCTCCATAAGTTGGAGGAGGTGACGGAGAGATTGAAGAAGAGGATGCTGTCTCATATAGTTCGCTACAGTTGCTCGTCATAGTTTGACAAGTCCCCATAGCATTTTCTGTTGTAGCGAGACATATACCTATGATGTCGGGGGTAGTTTTAGAACTAGCTCCCTATTTCAGCTAAAAGCTAAAAGGAATATATCTGTTTCCTTTTAGGTTTATTTTTAGCAAAAAACCATAAATTATGTGCAAACATTATTTGTTTTTAGGTAAGCAGTGATTATTTCAAGTAAGCTGCCAAATAACCTGATTGTGTGTATAATACATGTTAGATGAGTATGGCAAGCGATGCAACTGAAGGGTGATCCAACTTGCATATTAAGTACATAACCTGTAAAAGGAATTGTGTCAATTAAGTAGAACCTTTTGCTAGTGGGGAATGTTTTTGCTTAAGTCTTGCTGTGACTTGTATTATCACACCAAAATCTTCCTTTTGCACCCCTTGAGTTAGTAAAAGCAAATGCCTATTTTGATGCAATTATGTTGACTGCAATACTCGAGGGAATCGACAGCTGGTAAACATGCAGAGTTGATGCACCATGGTAGAACCCCGGATGACAAAAAAACGTAATAAGAGTGGAATTTTGGTGAAATTTTCAGGTCATAACTTGGATACACATGGGGTTAACTTCGAGAAAGTTTGCTCCTCTTTTATGTGTCTTGTTGCTTCACCGAGTGAGGTCGGGAGTGTTAGTGTGTCTATGAAGGTAAAGCTTGCTGCTCCCTTATTGTGTCATGCTGCTTCACCAAGTCAAGTTGGGTGTGTTCATGCCGACGAGAATCTCCCTAAGGATCTTTATATTGCGAGTCTTAGGCTATAGATGGAACTTGGATGTGTTAAGTTAAAAGAACAGAAAGATAACAAGATAAGAGAAACTAGTCTTTGTTTATTTTTGGTAATATTTCATATTTTGTACTCACGAAATTTGAGCCATGTCCATCTTCCATCCTTTTAACAGACAATCCTCTTTATTTTTTACTCTATTTTTCTTTTCCGAGAAAGGGTATTCTCTTCTTCTGCTTTTGGGTTCGAGATTCAATTGCTCACAAGGACATCGACTGTAAGCTATTGGACCCTTGTAACTCCCAATTCTTTCCGATCAAGTTATTTTAAGTCTAACGTGTAGGTAAAAATGGACAAAGGAATTTACTCAGGCACTTAACCAGATTGCACCAAATTATAAAGACTACATGCTACTGCAGCATCAACTTCGTTCGACTCATCCATCTTTCCTTCAAAGAATCCTAGGTTTAATAATGCTCTGTGCTTCTATTGCTGGGTGTAGAAAGACTTTCTGGTACACCTTTGTTATTGCTGCCTATTCCATACGAGGTATTCATAATTCATCACTTACCAAAATCCAGAAAAATGCTTATAATGCATTTCAATGAAGAACTGTATTCCATTAGACAGATTAATAGAGAAGACACAAAATGGAAGCATGGCACTAAAACAAAAGAAACAAATGATTCAAAAGATGAAATATTTGGTAAACATTTGAGCGTGGAAAAAGTTTAAACTTGAAAGCAAGTAGTAGATGATCGCTAAAAAATTCTTAATCCTGATTCACAGAAGCAGGGGGAGTACAATTGTATGAATGCACACTGAAAAAGTCGCGTTCCTAATTATAAAGCTGCATTAATCCAATAAAACAAGCATACGATTTCTCATTTAATTTTTAATGGAAATAAAATGAAACACAGATGAAAACTTACCAATACGACATCTCATTCAATTCTCAGTGGAAATAAAATGAAATACAGACAGAAACTTACTAACTTCTAGCAGCAACAACAAAATTACAATGGCGAGAGAATTTGTGAGTGCTAAAGAATCCAAGGCATCAATGTAAGAATTTATTAGTACTATTAGTTCACAGATGGAAAATCTGAAATGCCAGGTAATGAGATTTTTATGTCTTCTACTCCATTTCACCTCTTTTTTGGAAGGAAGATAGATCATGCATATGATTTGCAGGAAAAAAGTGGAAAGAAGGATATTCCTTAGGTTCTGTTCTGGAACTAAAAAAAAACCCTTATTTTTTAAGAAGGTAATTTCAAGCTAAAAAATTATAGGTTTATTGAAATATAAAAATATGCAATATGGATCAGGATACTTTTTTTTTTTGCTAGACATAGAATAGTAGAGGTTAGTTGTTACAACGAGAGTTTAACACCTCTTCTGTGAGGATTCGAACTCAGAATCTCTCCTTTTAAAAAAAAGTAAATAGGCGTGGTGTTGGTTTAAGATTAGGATACTACTAATTACCTTAAAAATTGGTCAATTCGTTACTATATGTTACGAACCACATGGAAATGGAAAGTTAAATAGGGAAGAACATGGGAAAACAGAGTCGAAGTGGTTTCATGTGAGACTCACATGTGATGCCTTACAAAAGTCATCTGCTGTGTGAGTAAAAGCAGCGTTTGCTCCAAAAAATGAAAAAGAAAAGTAGCGTTTGCCCCATGTTCTCCACGTTCGGTGCCGGATGGATATATCCCACGTGGTACCTGCTCGGCACGTTCGGGCCGTCCAATATACTTTTGGATGGTTAGGATTGAAACCGTCCCTCTCCTCTTATCCTAACACTTTCTCTCTCATTTTTTTCTCTTTAAATCCTGAGCCATCCAAAAACGTAATGAACAGCTCGGATGCGTTGAGCGGACACCATGTAATATCCGCTTGGCACTGAAACCCCCCCTCCCTTTTTTCTCTATAAATCTTGGTACCCGCTCGGCACTCTTGGTACCCGCTCGGCACTGAAACAACCCCCCCCCCCCTCCCAACTAGTCTACGCATGAAAATAGAATGTTAGAAACGACTTGTTAATAAAGATGCTGGATCTGAATTGAATTGATAGAGAGAGAGAGAGAGAGAGAGAGAGAGAAGAATATGATTTTAAATACGAAATCGACTCATTCAAAGATGAGGTGCGTGAGTGAGGGGCAACTTGTACCAGATCAAAAGAGGGCAACTTATACGCATTTCGTAGAGGAGTACGACTGGCTGTAGTTTGAAGTACTCCAATTGGTAGCAGAAGTTTCGTAAACATAGAGAAAAGTCGTTTTTGACCAAATTGCTCAAAAAACAAACCGTGAGGGCTCGTCAAATGCGCGTCGTCTGTGTTAATATAGAGGCAGAGGAGCATCTTTCGGTCCCTTTCCCCTGCTCTAACTCAAATTCAAAATCGCATCATATACACAGGGAGATCAAGGGGCAGTGAGTGGTAGCCAGCCCTTTTGTTTGTTTTCCCCCTCCGTCCAAAGCTCGAAAAGCACCGATTTTTTTATTGCAATTGGCGTGAAATTGCAACTACTACAACCATATTAGCCGTATTTAACCCAATTTGTCCACAACTCGTTTTGAGTACCTTATAGGTGTCATTGCCCTGTCTCTCTCTCAAGTGTCTTCTCCTCCCAATTTTAAATCAGCAATTTGGTGGAGGAAAAGACGAGAGAAGCCATGGAAACTGCAGCAGCGGGAAGTCAGCGCAAGCGCAGCAGTCTCATCAAGGGGAACACTAGCTCATCCTCCTCGTTTCGGCTTCGATCCCCGAGTCTCAACTCCGTTCGTCTACGTCGGATATTCGATCTGTTTGACAAGAACAATGACGAAATCATAACGGTGGATGAGCTCAGCCAAGCACTCCAACTCCTGGGCTTGGACGCCGATATGTCCGAGTTAGACAGCATGGTCAAGTCCCACATTAAACCGGGCTCCATAGGCCTTCAATTCGAAGACTTCGAATCCCTACACAGATCACTGAACGACGCCTTCTTTGGGATCGATGAGGATATGGGCGTAGGAGGAGATAATGAGGAAAAGGCGTGCCAGCAGGCGGAATCAGACCTGTCGGAGGCATTCAAGGTGTTCGACGAGGACGGCGACGGCTACATATCGGCGAGGGAGTTGCAAGCGGTGCTTGGGAAGCTTGGATTGCCCGAAGGCAGAGAGATGGACAGAGTGGAGCGCATGATCCTCTCCGTTGACCACAACCACGATGGCCGTGTTGACTTCTTCGAGTTCAAGGACATGATGCTACGCACCGTCATCGTCCCCTCCTCTTAATCATTGTTAAAATCAATTACCATAGTATTACATGTATTTAGATCTCTCTCTCTCTCCCTCCCTCCCTTCAGCGTTTCCTCCTTTGTTCCTTTGGCTTTTTGCTCATCCTTTTTAGTCTGTCTGTCTGTCTGTCTACCTCTGTATCCATCATTATGGTGATAGTATATGTGTAGCCACCGCCTGGGATTATCTCAAGTGAAGTAAGCTAAGCATGTAATTTCAGTTTTAATCTTATAACATGTTATCAAATCTTCTATTCCATTTCTTGTTCGGATATCTAATTCTATAAGCTGCACGAATATAGATTAAACTAAAGAGTGTTTCTGCTCAAATCTTACGTACAAATTGCTGGCTGATAATCTTGATGGAAATGGTGCAAGAACTACCACGTCGACATGAGATGTTGTGGTAATAATATATACATATTCTAGTTGCTTGAAGATATAGCCCGTTGGAATTTCCAAATCACTACACACACACAAAATTATAACCCGTTGACAAAGCAGAATAAAGTACGGTGAATACTGGAAAGATTTTCTTGTAGCAAGCCTAATAGATTTGTGATTTAATTTCCTTAATCTTGTCTTTCAGTTTCTTAAATTCTTCCTCCGTTGCTAAATTACATATTTAAGCTATCACCATCAATACCTATAAGAAAATTGGTCCCCAATTCTCATCCTGGATTTATGAGAACAGCTACATGGGTTGGCGTAATGTTCTTTGTAATAAGTGATGTGTGGCTATCAAGTGCTGTTGCGTAATGCCTACTGAATAATTTTCGTATTTGAACCATTTGCATGGGTCTGTTGCTTTTGATTCTCTGAAATAGCTGTATGGAGGTTCAAAAAATCAAAATCTGCAGTTCTAATAGTTCAGTTAGAATCTGCGCTTGGACTACAGGTGCTATGAGTCATATGATAGATGTTCTTCATTGCTGCCAAGATGGTCCCCATGTGTATGATTGAATGGTAAACTATGGATTAATTAAGCATGAGTTTTTAAGGGAAATCAAGTTTGAGTTAAATTCACGAAGCATGTGGCCTTGGGATTGAGCCCTTATTTGTCAATCACCTGGACCACTTTCTACGAACAAGAACATTCAACTGATCCTTAACTTTCAAAGTTACTTTTATACTCCTACCAGAGAAAATTAAGGAAGTTGTTTGGCCTTTTCAACATTTGGTGATGAAATGGGAAGCTTTGTTTGATATGTACACATATCGTGTTTTGAACAATATTGAACCAACAACTCTGGTGTGCTGCTTTAATAAGCAAGTCTAGAAGATTCATGAACACATGTACCACGTACATAGCTCTCATACAAAAAAAGGAACTGATGATGCAGTGGTAGTTTGAAACGTTGTGTAGGTCATGTTAGGGGCAGATAAAGGGTTCCTCTCCATGTTTTCCCTTCTTGATTTTCTTTTTGTTTCCATCGCGCACACCGTCCGGTGCTTCCACAGTCATCAATCAGGTTATTGTTAACTAGCTAGCTGCATTTCTTTCTCTTTTGCGTATGTTAATAAGAACTAATTAGCTCGTGTCTTTGATCCTTATCTGAAATCTTTGCTCACTTTAGTCAAAGCTGTTTAAAAATGAAAGGGACTCGTAATTGCCGTGAATTTGGAGCCTACTACTAGTACATACGTAAAAATGCTACAAGTAGGGGGACCAAGTTCAACGAAGTTATGGCTGAAGGCGAACTCCATCTCATTTTATAAGCTGACAGTCCAAATTGATGACTAACTAGTTTTATTCACACAGGTGCATATTGTTGACTTTGAAATTACTTATCAAAATTTTCTCCACCCCACCCCCCTCTGTGTGGTTGTCACACCATCTCTCCACACATTAACCACCATGGGAACTCCCCAGTTCTGTTAATTGTAGCCGCAGCACCCACATATACACACCTTTGGGCATGAATCACCAACCAACACCAGTATTAGTCGCCCGCTGCCGACTCTTTTGAAAAGAAATCTTCTAGTACTTGAAAAGACAAGAAAAGGTAAGAAGAGGACAAGAAGAAAGGATTCAGTTGGTTTCCGGTGTTCATACAACTAAGATAGATAATCTGTGACTGTAAGTAGGCATCATTAACTTCTACTTAAAAATGGCATTTTTTTGATTTCCAGTTTGTTTTTCCTTCACTTTCTTGATTCATTTCACCCGCTTGGACCGGCCAATTACTGTAACTACAAATAGTTAGCATTTCTTTAAAAATTAGTTCCTTGGCCTTCTGTATTTCCGATATGCTGTTAAACCTGAGATCATGTATTAATTTTGTCAGGATTTGTTTCCTCTCTTTTCCCCCCCCTCTAAATATGCCGTTGTGCAGGTACACTGTCCCATTAATTAGCTTCCATCATTATGGAAAATAAGACATTGGAGTACTTAGGAAACCCTGATGATCATCAAGAGAGATTGATCACCTCCAGCTCTTTAGACTTGAACGACTCCTCTATTGAGTTCTTCTCAGAGGATGATGAAGAAGAAACCAGCTACATTGAAATAGCCCTTGATGAACCACTTGCACTGTCAATGATACCCCAGCTATGCAACCAACAAGGAGAAGGAGAAGGAGAAAACGCGAAAGCAAAATCAAAAGAAAAGAGTACTACTACCGGTGATTATCCTGATAATCAGGAATTAGAGTTTCGGATATCCTCATCCCCTCTAGTTTCAACATTCCCTGGCTTTCCTTCATCAACATCTCCCACCTTGTCTTCTTCCACCAACACCAATAATACCACCACTAGTACTAGTTCTTCCGAGTGCAGTCCTGCTGCTGCTGATGGGTATGCAATCAAATCTCGGGGATCACCGCCAAAAGGACATTCCAAGTTTTCACCTATGCCCATAATTGGTTGCACTGGTAATAACAAAAGAAAGAAGCAGTTTCCAGCATTCCACCGCCTCTTGAATGTCTTGCTTTCGGCTTTCAAGCAATCATCATTGGAAAACACCAAGGAAAGTGGCCGCCCTGATGGTTATGATGATGATAAGAAAACAGATTTGAATGCGACTGGTAGCTCGGAGGTCGTAAGAAACAGGTAAATTCCTTACAACTAATCAGTAAGCTGTCTCAGAACCCATAGATTTTCGATTAATTTCTTTTGAATATCATCATAAGTACTATTTTGTTTCTTTTTGTTTGCTGATGTGTTGGATGTGCGCATAGAGGCAGGGACACGTTACCACACCCAAAAGTCCAAAATGCACGCCAATACTAATGCCCTGTGAAATTTGCATGCACCCACTGCCTAAAATGCAACACACACGTGAAATTACTTTGATAAGTTCACATCACAGTTGGATACTACAAATAGGTTGTGTAGTCAGTCATATCTAGAAGATCTAACAATACATTGATTTTGGAAGAACTCCACCATTTGCTGGTTAATGACTTGTCTTTAAAGTTTTCCGATTATAAGTAGCCTTTGTGAATCCAGGAAAACATCAGAACCATTGACAACTGCAGTGAATAATGGAGGAGGAGGAGTCATGAAGTTGATCATAAAGTTCAAATCCATAAGCATCCGGTCGGGGGTGGCTTCATTTTTGAAACCCCAGCAGGGAGTGATTTCTCCTGGAGGCAACAACACTAGTCAACAGAACAAGAGAGGTCCAAATAAACAGAGACTAATTAAGAATTACCGAATAAGAATTATGAAACTGTTTGACAAACGGACCCCAGTAAAGCCAACAAACCGGCAGGAAGATCAGTCCAATTTCAATAGAAGCAGCAAGATGGACAAGTACTCTTTGGATGCAATAAGGGGGATGTTGGAGTCTTTAAGTGTGATGAAGATTGGGCGTAGCAAAGGCAAACAGATGAGTAAAAGCTGCTCGAATTCAATCAAGGCCTCACCAATTCACAGAGGAGAAGTACTAGTTCCGAGGGAAGTAAGGAAAACTTACACAAGAGACAACTCAGTCCAGGCTGCAATTGCACACTGCAAGAGCTCATTTGGCCAAATGAACCGCGGATAAGAATATATTTTTGTGTATAAGTATAATGTACCTCCAAGCCCCTCTTTGGCCTGGAATAATAGTTCGACTAGTGAAAAATGTCTATGTACTCTTTTTCCCACATGTAGAGCAGAACGGAAAGAGGTTTTTGTTTGCATTGTTGTCACAAGCAGCATGCAAATTGCAAATTGGGTAAGCATAGGATAACACTCGGCGATTTATTTTTTAACTCATGACTCATGAGTGTCCAAGCCCCCTCTTTGGTCAAAATCTACTCATGGCTAGATCTACCAAAAGGCTTTGGTGGAGAGGGAGAAAGAGACCGGTGTTGGTGCAAGTAGAGCATATGCAACTTGAACGTCAAGCTTGGACTTCCCATGGCCGCTTATGCTAATATAAACTGAGGCTGAATCAAGTATGCCAACCTAAAGCCCTGCCTGAAAGTATGTAATTTACTTGTACCGGGCTAATTTGTCCACACAATACATCATCCTCTTGTGGTTTGAAGACTAATCTGTGTAGTCCAGATCCAAAGAGACTTGTATAGGTGTTTACATACTGTACAGAAGTATGATTGGCTTATACTATGAAACATTTTCGATCGATGAACCGGTGATACTTCTTACAGCATGAAAGTCTGTGTAGTCCAGATCCAAAGAGACTTGTATAGGTGTTTACATACTGTACAGAAGTATGATTGGCTTATACTATGAAACATTTTCGATCGATGAACCGGTGATACTTCTTACAGCATGAAAATACTGTACAGACATCTTTGTTTCTCAATCGCATCGGCTTGCACTATGATTTTATTTTTTGAAGAAGCGCATACACTATGGTAATGTATCAGTTTTATTTGTTTGCGCATAATGACGTGTAAGTAATGAAGAGCGGAGCCTTATTGTAAAACAATACTACTCCTAGAAAATGATGGCAGACAAAAACAAAAAAGATGTTTTAAGTTAGTTTTGACTTCAAAGTTCTTGTTAACGTGTATTATATACTCGCTGCTATTTTATTATCCTGTTTTGTACATTTTCTTAATCATCTAGGGTCCTTTTTTATTATTTGACCAGATTATATACATGAAGCTCATCCCATTTATTACCTATTTTTATGTCCTCCTCTCCTCTACAACATTAACAACACATGCAACACAATATTCTCTTTCTAATTACTAATATTTTTAGTTTGTTATAATCCATAATAACAAGTATTGAGAGAGTGTCACATGGAGAGTAGCAATTTTTGCACTTTGGGGCAATAAGCAAACCCCAATCTCAAATATGAAGTACCAGAAGCTTCCCAATCTAAGTCACATAGGCAGAGGTGGAGCTGTGTGCAGTGGATGGCCCGTGCCACCTTCGGTTTCAAAAAAATACTTTACAATAATAGAAGTCTATACAAATGATGTAAAAATAGTGATTTCAAAAGTAAAAAAATTGAATCTTGAAAATAATGTCTCAACAGTTTCCATTTAAAGACCACGGGAAACTTGAATCGAGAATTTATTTTTGTAAGAAAGAATAAAATAAAGCCCACGATAAAGTCTAACTTTACTCTTAATCTTGCTTCATAATTTTTCGTGGAACATGTGATAATATAAGTGGAGTCCCATTGAACAATGTGATCCCTAATTCAAATCCGCACCTGGAGAAATATGATGGTTACATATAGTTTGCGGATTTGGTCGTCAGCAAGGGTGGACGGGTGCAGGTAGTTGGGGGTGGGTTTGGCACGGGCCACCCCAATTTGATACTGTAATAAGTTCTATTTACTCTAACAGATCAGGTGCTTACAAGTATTCAAACAACTTGATTCTTTACACAACTCAAGAAAAGATAGTACCTCAATTTTAAAGATGAGCGATTTAGATCACAAAAAAATCTCAAGGACTTTCATTTAAAGACTACAAGAGAATTCAATGAAGCTTTTATTTTTGTTTTAACAAAAAAAAAAAAAAAGAAGGTCTAGGACATATACAGACTTTGCAATTAACATCTTTCTTCATATTTTTACTAAAAATAACCAACAATGTCAATGGATTCTCATTAAACAGCGTCATTCAGAACCTAAATCATGGCTCTGTCATAGGCCATTGGTCAATTAGGCAAGTGGTGCGACAGGGTTGTGCATTTTCTGAAGCAAAGCAACACCAAGCGGAGGAATTGATTCTGATTTTGTGGGTCCCCACCAGTGTGGATAATCCAAACTGGAGCAGAAATGATTCGGCGAGAGGCTTCCTTCTTTGTTACTCCATGTTAGTAGTAGTAGTATTTACATCTCATATGAGATGATGATCGAGTAGAAACACAAGACTACAAGAGTGGATGTTTCCAGGAAGCAACATATATATATCTCTTCAGCTTTCTCCTTTCCTATTAATTATCAGATCAGAAACAGAGTGCTCCCTCCCCCAACGCTAGCTTCTTGTGTAATAGTGGAGTATTACGTAAAATTGGCAGTCCTGTCTGACTCTTGGGTAATTGAGGTTGGTTAGTTGAAAAAGTAGTTTTTGTTTCTTCCTCAGACGAAAAAGATTGGCATCACTGAATTTGATGAAATGCTACTCCAATTCCAAGTACAGATTTAGATTAATTCCCACTTGAAAGTCATGTTAGGCCATCACGACTCAAATGTTATCAATTTCTCACCTCGGTTGCACACGATCATCACCTCTATATATAACTTGATGATTACCACTTGCAGGTCCCTTTTTAAGGAGCTGGAACAACCACTGCTTAAAACAAATCATGTAGGAGAGTAACAAATGTGCTGACTTACTTGCACAAGAAGGCAAAGCGCATTATTTACCTTAGCAATCCAATGATTTATTAACACACTTTTCGTCCAGTACTCATTGAAGCAGAACTTTTTTTTTTCGAGGAACACATACATAATAGCATATAATAATCAAACAGTGGCACATCCATTAATACAAGACAGCCCAAAGGAAAAAGAAACCCAAAGAAATCCAAACAACACAGCCCTAGGAACCAAAATCAGACCCAACCAACTTACTCAACAAAAGCCAATACAAAGGACACACAACAATTCCTAACAGAAACCACCACCACGACACCAACGCCAGCAACACCAAACACTCCATAAACCTGCAAAACAAAGATTAGGACCAATAGAGATAAATCAATGAAACACTCGACGTTGAGGAGCGCGATAGGCATGCAGATCATCTTCTATAGCCCTTTTCCGTTTCCACTTACTCCTAATGGGATGTGGGAATGCCTTATCGCAACCAATACTACCTTCAACACTGTCGACCTTCGCCTGCTTCTAGAGGGCCTCACAAAGCATTATCACAGTCCACCAACCGGTATCGCCAAAAAGCCACAATCCTCTTATCCCGCAGATTCCGAGGTCCCAAGGCAAAATCCTGAAAACCATCTCCAAACCTAGCAAACGAGGAGTCCTCAATGCTCAACTGATGGTGGTCAACACAAACCTTCTGAGACGCATGGCCATCAGGGCTACAAGGATGACTCACCGTCAAACATGGCTCTTGAACTTTAACTTCCACAGCTGAGAGGTTGGGCGTATGAAAAAATCGGAAACCTCTTATCCGAATCCCAAAGACGGTGACGACTGACTAAGAGAAACTCACGCCCCATAATGACCTTTTTTCGCCGATGCAAAACTTCACACCACCACAGGACGTCTAATTTTTGCCAGATCCGTCAAGCCTTTCAAACCTATCAAATGACCCTGAGCCACTAGCAGGAAAATGACAGTCAACCTTAGACACCGTAGTAGCACAACTAGAAGAAACCATGGCACAAGTGTCATTGGACACATGCCAGGTCATGTTTACTGTGAACAAAAAATAGAGTGAAAAGCCAAAAAGAGATTTAATATTGTACAGTATATTCGTGAAATTTAGTACTATTCACGGAAAGGGATAGTAAAAAAGAAGTCAGGTAGTCGACTAGCTACAATAGCTTGCTTGGGACAAATTATGCTTAGCTTAGCTTAGCTTTGGCTTGATTAATTAATTATAACTGTGTATATAATATAGTGGACGCGCGGCAGGTCATGCAAAAAAGGGTTTATTAATTTAACAGCGGTAATTAGAATGGAATAAAAACGTACAGATGTAAGGATAAGCGGGCAGTTGGTAAGATCATAGTATTATACTACTAGCTAGTATTAATTAGCTCTGTTAAAAGTAAAGCAAATTTGATAACAATGTATGACTAGGCAAAAGACATACTAGTAATACTACCATAAACCAACACCTGCCCATGCCCATGCCCATGCCTTTCTTTCTCTTTCTTTTGGTACACTCTACATACAAGTCTTTAACCACCTTTCAAAACAACGTCACGGTTTAGTTTGGGAGCCAGCTAGCTATTATACTACTAGTACTATTAGCTCTGTTTAAAAGCAAAGCAAATTTGATTGCAATATATGACTAGGCAAGAGACATACCATAAACCAATTCCTGCCCATGCCTTTCTTTCTCTCTCTTTTGGTATACTCTACTTGCAAGTCTTTAACCACCTTTCAAAACAACGTCATGGTTTAGTTTGGCAGCTGGCTAGCTATTATACTACTAGTATTAGCTCTGTTTAAAAGCAAAGCAAATTTGATAGCAATATATGACTAGGCAAAAGACATACCATAAATTAGAGGTGACAAATGAGCGAGTTGAAACGGGTCATGAGTTGAATATAGGCGGGTCAAATATGAGTCAATAGTAAATGAGTTGGGTCATATATGGGTCAAGCCATACCCAAATCCAATCCGATCCGTTTACTTCCTTTTCTCCCCTTTTCAAATATTATAGCTCAGAACCAATTTGCGAAAAAATCTATTTCTCACTCTCATGCACTCTCACTCTCAATCTCTTCCCTCTTATTTCCTTTTGTTCTCATCCAAAATTATCGACACCTATTGCTATGTATCTTCTGTTTTGTTCTCGGATTAGATTTGAAGAGAGATGAATTTATGTATCACGGAGATTTTCTCATTTCTCCGTTTCTCACTATGTCGAGCTATTGCTACTGATTTTTTTTCAACCGTTGTGTGAACCATGGGTTTCATTGAATTTATGTATCATGTTAATATATTACTGATGAGTACATAATCGAAGATGATCTAAGAGACTTTTTTTTCATGAAAATGGTAATAGCCACACTTAATAAAAGGGGGTTCAATAAATTTCACGCATCTCTGCAAGCTAAACCTGCGATCAGTGTCAGAGCTAGGGTTTTGACCCCAGGGCGGCTTAATAGACATATTTTTTATCGAAACATATGCTTATTATATCATAAGGTTTTCGCATTTCAATACATTACATTTGTACATTGAAATGATTCTAGCATAATGTTGTTAAAGTATACCAATCATTTTATTTTTTTTCTTTAGGCTACTTTTACTTTCACATAGGAGTACTTATTTTTTATTTATGAAAGAAATTGAGAAATGAGAATGTAAAATAACCGGTGTCTTTATCAAATCAAATCAAAATTATTAAGATTATAAGTAGCTATACACGAATAATTATCAATAATATTCAAAATAAAAAATATACAAAATAAAATTTTTGACCCCCGGACCTCATCATAGCTCCGCCCCTACCTGCAATGCCTTCCCAACGGTGTCGTACCAAAATAACAACTTAGTTCTAAGAATCCTTCGGAGACTACAAGGACGTTTTTCTACTGATATCAGTCGTATTTCAAAGTTTCATTGATCTGTGAGACATTCACTTTGAAGATAATTTTAAACCACTTATCATGCATGTAAGAAATTAGTGTTGATTGGATTTATATTATATTATATTAAATGGGATTGGTTTCACTGAATCAAAACCATCAAACACGTACTGTCTTTCCAGAAACAGATTCTGCTCGGCCGAGAAATTGGACGTTAGATGTAATCGAGGCTAATTTGTTTCAGCAACCATGCGATAGTTTCAATCCATATGTTAAATTTATCCTTATTTTTAACCCATCTAAACACATGTAAATATTGATTTATATGGATTGGGTTGGGTTGGGTTTAACATGGATATGGATGGATTGGATTTGGTTAAAAGTGGACAGATTTGAACGGGTTAAAAAATATGAATTGAGATTGTCATTTCTACCGTAAACCAAAAATATTAGTCCTTACGGGAATTGAGAAAGGCCTCTCCCACTTGGTATTAACAATCCAATCCCTTCCTTATCAATGCACAAATACAAAAATGACCTTCACCAATCTCTATCTCCTTACCAATTACTATATCCCATGTGAAAGGAAAAAACGGAAATATATACTAAATCTAATTCTTTTCCACATGAAACAAACATGATATTAACAAACATACTCATCATCAATCTCATCTTATTATCAATCTCATCTCATTACCAATCTCAATCATAATCCAATCTCAATCATAATCCAATCTCCTTACGAATCCTAACCATCTATTACTGTTATCAAACGAGACCTAAGAGCTTTCGACGCCACTGCATGAGCAAGCCCATTCGCCTCTCTCGAACTTAAGTTCACTACGGAGGAGTTGAGTTTTGTTCACCCTCCACTTAAGAGGGTGAACATTACCCTCTTTCCTATTGGTTGAAATGATGTGAACCATACTACAAAGTGATGTCATGCTTACTAAAAAATGTATTACATGATAAGCATTACATCACTTTGTGGTGGGGTCCACACTATTTCAACCACTGAGAGGGAGAGTAATGTTCACCCTCCTTCAAAATTGCACTCACTATGAGTGGAGTATCTAATATGAGTTCAGACATCTGTATCAAAATTATTTTTGCAGATTATAATGTGGTAAATTTTCCAATCCGTCACGAAAAGAGGTAGGGTAAAAAGAGAACAAAATACAGATGTAGGAAGACGATGAAAGAGGAGGCCCCACGAATGAGGCGAGAGGAAATTTCGTTGATGCGGAAAACTAAATACTGTAGTACAGAAACAGACGTAACAGTACGTATCTTGGGAAACTTGGTGGGAAAAGGGGTTTGGCCGATATTAATTTTGGCAGTAAGCAACAATGCTTTATCATACTACAAACGACACCTAACTCCACAATATCTCTAGTAATATTGAATAGCTGATTCTTCAACCTCCACACCTTTTATATTGCTTGCGAATTCTAGACTAAATTATTCCCAAGCAAGTACCCAAAAAGAAGAAAGAAAGAATTCGAATTCACCTTTTATAGGAGTATTTAAGGAGAACTGGTATAATCACAATTCACAGTCATCATTAATAGGAGAAGTGTAGAAGCGAAGACCTTTGATTGGCAGGTACACTAAACCACACCTCTTTTTTATTACTTCCTCCCTCCTCCTCTCCCTTGTGTTTGTTTGTATGTATCAAGAAAAAACAAGCTCTCTCTCTCATTTGCCTTTTCTTTTAGGGTTAATTTTCTTCTTTGAAATCTTTCACCCATTGGGATTCTGTTGACGTTCTTGAAAACCCATTCTATACTTGACTTTGTCGAAACTTTTCCATTGGGATTCTGATGACATTCTCAAAAACCCATTATATACTTGACTTAAGTCGAAACTTTCTTTTTCTTTCTTGCGTTTTGCAGAGCAAGAGGATTGATCTCACCACCAAACTAAACGAAAACAGAAACCGACTGTCTAAATTTAGCTATCTCGAAATTTTTGGTGTGAAAATCTGCTATACCCCCCCTATTAAATAGAGCAGCCTCCAGGAATTCACTAGCAATTTGGAATTTTTTTTTGTTGTAGCGTCAATTATCTAAGGCTGCATTTTGCAGTAGTGTGGAGAATTCAAGTCCAGAAGTTCAAATTGGAAAACATGGAAAGGTTCCTGCTGGGATTTCCAACCAGGAATCAGATTGGAGGAGGAGAATCTTTAGTTGACACTATAAAGATTGCAGTTTTACCCATCGCAAAGGTTTTTACAATTTGCTTCTTGGGATTTCTTCTTGCATATTTCAAGATCTTACCTGCCAATGGAAGGAAGCTTTTAAACGGGGTAAGTAAGCATTTGAGAATCCAACGTTTTTCTTCTTCTTTTCTCTTTTGATTCTCAAAGTACTTATCTGCCCTTTTTTAGCTTATGGGGTCTAATCCAGGGAAAAAGCTGCCAAATGCTCCCTCTCTTGTGATTTAATTTTGGTATTGTAGTACGACTTAGATTGTATTTGTGAGTGAATTGAAGAGTTTGTTAAATCTTTTTGGTAGGTGGAAATGGGAGATTTCACTTCGATGTAAGTAGGAGATTTGGTGAAAATTTTGGCAGTCTTTATATTGTTTGTCAATTAGAGTCTAGGCTGATCGGGAAACGTTATGCTTTTAGAATAGATAAAACTATCTAGATTTAGAGGCCCGAAACTTTTAGATTTTGCATGAGGCATTGTGAATTACCACCCCTGAGATTGCTAGTGTGGGATTCTGACCAAGTGCAGCATTAAAATGACCGAATGTTGGTACAATTTCTAGAATGGCAAGTCTGAGCCTAACATGGTTCCCACTCTATTCACCATATATTTCTTTGCAATATCTAATCATTGATTTGCCAAAGAAACGATGCGAGTTTCACCTAGTGCAGTTTTCAGTTGTGCCAACGAAGCCACAATCAGTGGATGATGACATTTTTTCGTAACTAAGTGCTCGTTCTTTTCCAGGAAAATTTCTTTTATATCCCTTCTACTTTGTCCAAAAATTCATTTTGGTCCTTCACCTTCCAATTTCGGCATAAAAATACTTTGACTTTCCATTGTTTTTCAATGTCATCCTTTAGAAGGAATCCGTTTTCTTTGAGTCCTGCTGTAGGGACCGACGGCCGCGCCGGGCTGTCTCCGGCCACCGGACGGCCGATCCAAGCCGTCCAAAAATTCTATAAAAAAAAAAACATGGGGGCCTACGTAGGAATCAACGGCATCCGGTGTGTGTAGGGTGCTTGATCCAAACACCCTATTTTTCGTGTATATATCCTTAAAGGATGACATTGAAAAAAATTGGAAAGTCGAAGTATTTTATGCCGAAATTGAAAGGTGAAGAACCAAAATAAATTTTTGGTCAAAGTCGAAAGGATATAAAAGAAATTTTCTCTTCTTTTCCCTTAGATGTCTTCTATTTGTCATTGTAGTGTTGTCTAGAGATTCTACACTCTCGGAGCTGATTCATCTTTCAAATTATGTGGTGCAGTTGGTTTTTTCACTTTTACTACCATGCCTGATATTCTCTCAGCTTGGGCAAGCCATCACTCTTGAGAAAATGATTGAGTGGTAAGAATCAGATACGCTTTTCATGCATATCTGAAGCATGAATAGATTTTGCGCTTACATGTTTTTCTCCTTCTACAGGTGGTTCATTCCTTTTAATGTTCTTCTGGCTACCATATCAGGGTCACTGATAGGATTAGCTGTTGCGTCCATCGTACGTCCACCATACCCGTTCTTCAAGTTTACTATTGTCCACATTGGAATTGGTAATCTGCTTCATTCTGCAGTAAAAGTCAAGTTAGCATTTGTTAATGCTTGATTTATGTAGTTCAATAAGACATATAGTGCTCCTCTCTCCATTGTCGAGCATGTATCGAGGTTATTTGAGTTTCTGTCCTGGGTAGGAGTCCTGATGTTGAATTTTAATATCACCATGGCTTGTGTGAGTGGTTTACAAAAAATGAAATGATAAGTGTCTTGTTATTACTGTTACCATGCATCTATTACATTTAACTTGAGATTATTGGGTTTTGTTTCATCTCAACTCAATAGTTCATGCATTGCTGGCAGTTGCACTTGCAGTGGGTGCAAAACCTCTGGGTTTTCTTGGCTTTGTGTTCTTATGTACTTGCATTTATGCAGGAAATATTGGGAATGTGCCACTTGTCCTGATTTCAGCTTTATGTCGAGAAAAGTCAAATCCTTTCGGTGACTCCGAGAAATGTACTCAAGATGGGAATGCCTATATCTCATTCGGACAATGGGTAAGTGATGCAGGACAAATAAATAAAAAGTTAGATCCTTAGGAATTCACATCTAAGGAGCTCTAGAAATCTGCATCTAGGAGTAAGGCATCCCTAGTGGACCATAACAATACTGACAAAAATGATTCCATTTTTATCAACTAAATTCCAGTATCATTGGACAATACTAACAAAAATGATTCTATTTCATCAACTAAATTCCAGTATCATTGGTAGAGTTCTTCAAAAATGGCTCTTGCAAATGATAACTACAAAGAAAGATATCCTAGTGACATTTTCTAAGTGATAAATTCAAATATAACAACTAAATCTACTAAATAATATCCTTATATAGATAAGGATTACACAGATGTATATCCGTCCTGGATCAAATACAAATAATCACTCTTGTTCCCTGTCAGTAAATTGTGCTATCCTCTTTTGCATGCTGTAGCTCATACAGAAGTAATGAAAATTGCAGATTTCTCTGGGTATCAACTCTTCATTTCTTTTCTGCAGCATTCCTGAACATGCCGTTGTTGATCAGTATAGTTTATAACCTTCTCTATAACATTTCAGCTGTTGCTGGTGTTGGCTGCTGGTGGTTTGCTGGCGGCTTGGTTGCCGGCGGGGAGGGGGGTGGCGGTTGTGGTGGCTGTTTGGTGTGGGTAGGGTTCTTTTTCTTTTTTTTTCTTTTTTCTTTTTTTGGGGCTTGTCCCAATGGGTGCTTTCCTGATTGGTTCCTTGCCAATTATGGATTGGGTCTTGATTGGTTTCTTGCCAATTAAGGATTGGGTCTTGGGTCTTTGGGCACAGGATTATTCTTAGATTTAGGAATATTGTTCTTAGATTTAGGAATATGATGCTGTCAACCCTTGTTCCTTTAGCCTTTGTAACAATTTCAAAGATTATAAAAAAAAATTCGATGTTCAAAAAAAAACATTTCAGCTGTTAGACCAGTTGCCGAGAAGAATAATATATACAAAGGTTGTTACTTGCATGACTATGTTTGGGGAGAAATGAATTTTCACTTATCCCATCATTAGCATAAAGATGTCTCTGTTTCATCAAAAACAAGAACAGACTATACCATATAAAGTCGAAAGGTGTTGTTTTTTATTACAGATAAACATTTGTCGCCCTTCAACATTGAGAGTTGTACCTATAACAGACTACAGATACGAAATGATAATTATGGCCTTTTGCAGTTAAATTTAAAAGATCGTCTGATACGAAATGATATCGGTTTAAGTAATTAGCTTAACGATGCAATCTTGCAGAAGGTACCTTGGTAACTCTTGTTTCATGTTTTCCTGGTATCTGAATTCCTGTTGCATATGTTTGTGACTTAAAAGATTGTTTATCTATGCATTACGTGTTTTTTGTTTGATATTTCCAATGAAAATGACAAACATCTAATAACTTTTAATTTATATATGTATATCTTAGGTTGGTGCCATCGTCCTATACACCTACGTTTTCTATATGCTCGCGCCTCCATCCGAAGGTACCTTTGATATTGAGGACAGGGATCTTCCACTCAAGAATTCTCCAAAGGATAGCACTCAGGAGCAAGTTCCCTTACTTACGCAGGAGGCTATGCCAACAAATTCAGATGCTCCAAAGATAAGAAAGGTGAGAACCTTGCTTTCCATATGTTATATCATTGTATATTTGTTCCAGCTCCTTCAAGATCACGTGCTGCTCAAAGGAGACAGAGAGAAATGACTCTGTACATATAGAAGAGATATTGGCATGGCTGGTTAGGATGTTTTCAGTAAACCTTGCTTCAATATGTTGTTCTTTTGTTTTCTGCTTCGAATAGAAATAGGAGCACATGGCTTTGGGCCATTAACCTCCCTGTGGTTATAAATTCAAATTAATCTACTTTCCACCAAGAAATATACATGGTTGAGGCTGTTTCTACTTAGGAGTACTAGTTTTCACTTAGGAAATCCAAATAATCTTGAGTGTACATATTTAAAAAGTCGTAGCAGTAGAATTTGTAGTTTGTTCATTATTGAATGCATGTCACACAAAGGTAACCCACCCTTAGACATCTTCTTTGAACTTTTGTGTATTCTTTGGAGGTTTTGTTCGATGGATAGAGACAAAGGTTCAGTTTCCTTCTGTAAGGGGCTGTCATCGGTTGCTGCTTGGAACTATTCCCATTTCTTGAGAATGGCTTTTATGAAAGATAACACTAAAAATTTCTCACCAAGATTGATGGGACATTATACATCCTGTATGTGGTACTGTTATCCCCCCTTGAGAGACATCATGTAGACGTATGTTGGATAGCTTGGTGTATATGCTTGCCATCATTCCTTGACAATTTAAGCTTATGGGACAATTGGTGATCTAAGATAGTATCAGAGCTTTAGTGATGCAGAACTAGATGAAAGGGAGGTAAGGGACAAGAAGAGGACGTGAAAAGAAGCAATCTCTGTGTGTGCGCGTCTGTATACAGAGAGAGAGGAACATTATTTGTCAATCTTTGAGTCCAGTATCCAAAACGTAAGGGGTCTTCCATACGCATCCTCAATACACTGCTTAGCCTTTTGCAAAAGTCAGCTTGATTGAGACCAATAACTATTGTGCTCTCTAGCTCCTTATGTTATAAACTTCAGTGAAATGGAATGGGAATGCAATAAGTTTTAATGCTTTGATGCAGATCAAAGATCTATTAGCTTTTGTGTTTGAGAAGTTGAAGGTCAAGCAAATCCTTCACCCCCCTATCATTGCTTCTGTAAGTTCAATCTTTTAATAGCTTGTTAATTTTCTTCACATTCTGCATGCTGGGGACTTTTTGTTAGTTGATTTGTAATTGGAATGCACGTGTTGTTGCATCATGTTTGGTGATAGTACACTCCAGTTTGGGGTTTTTTCTTCTTTGTCCAAAAGATTTTGTTGCACTGATAAAATTTATAAATTTTGGGTTGTTGGAAATTTGATGTTTGGGAAACAACACTTGATGTTCTGTTGTAATGTAATAGCAAGGGGGTGTAATGACAAAAGACTGGCCTGCACATTATTAATCAAGTTTACTCCAAGTATTCTGATCCTTAGGTTTCAAAAAGGATTCTGGATTCAGAGCATCTAAATTAAAACCGGTTTATTAATGTTGTTAAGAAATAAGTATACTTTCAGTGAACACTTGAGGGTTCTGTATACTGTCTGCTTTATTGTCAAAGTTCTTGGCTCTCTAGTTGGTCTACCCATTTTGTCCTCACTATCTACCAATAAGTTGGAAAGCATGTCTTTTCTGCAGATTTTAGCAATGGTAATTGGATGTGTACCATTTCTGAAGCGATTAGTCTTTACAAATGATGCTCCTCTTTATTTCTTCACTGACAGCTGCACGATTCTTGGGTATGCTCAGTACCTCCTGTGTGTTTATTTTGTTGTTTCCTTTCTGTTGGATATTCTTTGCAGTTATAATTTACATTCAACAATGCTCTTACACGTACATATACATGTGCATTGGTGTAACTCTACTTTTTGCTGATGAAAGAAGCAAGTTTCTTGTATAAAATAGGTTGCACAATACAACTGAAGGCAAAATCGAAGTCAGGAAACACTGGAATCTCTTTGGATATGTCCTCATTACTGGGAACTAGGAAAAATGAAAAAACAAAAAGTGTGTGGAGTTGAAAGAGAAATGTTGTTGTTTATACTTGAGTTAATAGTTCACAGACAAATTAATTTTGAAGCCCGTTGGAATTTTAAATGGTGAATAAAAGCAGAAAGCATCTGACAGTTAAATTCCACGTAATTCCCATAGCTACCAGTTTGTGGTCACTGGTTTCTGTATATGTTTGGTCAAAAGCATGCTTTGTGGACAGCGCCTTCTTGATCCCATGACAGTCTAACACAACCCACAACCACTAGTGTGAGACAGTTAGAAACTCATCCCTTTTGTCAGTTTCTAGGATTTGCACACTCATCCCTTTTGTCAGTTTGCAAATGATCCCTCGCACCATACTAACTATTCTTATGGCAAGTGTCAAACTTATTTAATATAATCCTTCTTGATTATTGAAAGCATTTGCTACTAATGCTGTATAATTCTTTTTACTTTACTTGGTTTTATTGTCAGAACACTGCTTTAGGAATAGCAGAAGTTTATGCAAGTGTCCACCTACAAAAGTTTGACGTGTTTTGATACTTTTCCTGCAATTTTTGTAGCTTCGGTAATGTACTATGATACTTTTTCTGAAGTTTTCATTTCCTTGGCATCAAGAATGATATAGTTGAGTCTAAACAAGCTTCAGAAATGCTTAAATAAACTGTTCACACCAGAAAGTTCCTATTAAAATGAGATTTGTTATCCAGTGTCGCTTTGTTCTAATAAGGTGCTACTCTTTAAATGTTTCAGCCTGTAAGACCAGGACAGCCCCCGAGATTGTTTTATTTTCTACTTAACACAATTATTCGCAGACCTATAGGCTGAAGTTAGCTCTAAATTCGAACATTGTTGATTTCTGACATTGTTTTTAACTCTCAGGGATGCGATGATTCCATCCATTTTGTTGGCATTAGGTGGCAACCTTATAGATGGTAAGTTGACCTACTTATTGGTCATGTCTCAGTACTTTAACATGTCCTAATCGCAGGGAATCTATGGCTTTTATGATCCTCAGTCCTAGATTTGTTTCCTTTCCATTGCAGTGCAATGATCTCATTGTACCTTCCCCACTATTGGCCTTTGAGATGGCATACATGAATTAGATGGCTTACAAATTGGGGTTACTTGCAGGGCCGGGGAGTTCAAAGCTTGGTATTCGGACAACTGCTGCAATTGTTTTTGGGCGGTTGGTTTTGGTTCCTCCAGCTGGACTTGGCATTGTCATGTTGGCTGACAAGCTCGGTTTCCTTCCTCCTGATGATAAGATGTTCAGATTCGTCCTTCTCCTCCAGCATTCAATGCCCACATCTGTGCTTTCTGGTAATAGCTGAATCCAATGTAGTTGTGTTTTTCCGAAGCGAGAGATTAAGCCGAGCCAAATTTAGTGTGTCATCCCTGGACATTGTTTGCCGTACATCAGCTACTCCGTTAGATAAGCCGAATTTGCGGACAAGTATATATCATGGATCCCCTTTTTTGAAGGTCAAACCTTTTAATGCTATGCGCATGGCATTCGACAAGACTGTTCTTGAAAGCACATTAAATGCCTGTGACATCACTGCATCTGCATGAGCAATATAGTGTCGTCACTAGATACCTGTGCATTCTTTATGCACAGGAACAATAAGAACCTTCAAGTTGAGCATGCAATCCTGAGTGTCGTTTTGTCATACCCTTTAAATACGGATACATATGCATATTAGATGATTCCCTAATCAAGGTTTGCAAACAATGTTGAAACTAAGGCACAGGATAAAAAAAGCCTACTCCAAGCAATCTGTAGTAGGAATATGATGAAAGGTAATCGTGAATTGTGATACATTTATTGACAATTTTACTTGTCCCTTTTGTTGTAGGTGCTGTAGCCAATTTGAGAGGATGTGGGAGAGAGGGAGCAGCTGTGCTGTTCTGGGTTCATATATTTGCAATTCTTTCTATGTCTGGGTGGATAGTTCTCTATCTCCACATTCTCTTCTAAATTGCACGTGGTGCTCTTTTTACATTATGAATTCCACCACGATGCTGTTGGGCTGAAATGAGGGGAAGGGAGCAGCTGTTACTCGTCTGAGTATCATCTTATGGCAAAACCATTCGCTATCTGTGGCTGGTTGTCACAATGGCATTACCCCCTTCCACTGTTTTTCTTCAGAAGTCCGTGTTAATAGTAAATCGAAAAGGATAACCATGAGAAATGTGTGAAAAAGAGCTGCCAGAAGGCGCTTCATGATTTTGCTCTGCCGCTATTATATGTGTTTTAGCCTCTCTTTTTTCTACGATCCAACAAACTTGTTTTAGGTAGCCAGCTAATTTAATATTCATGTTCACTTTCATCTTTGGTTAACCAGTTCTTTCTTTTCTTTTCTTTATCTTTTTGCGAGGGTATTGGTATTTTCAATTCGAATCTCAAACATCGCTGTTGTCTCATGTCTTTACCGTCTTTGTTGTATGGGTGGGTATTTAATTAAAAGGGACTTGGACAAAAATCCCTTATATTTTCATTTTTTGAGCTCGAGGACAAGCATATTTTGCAATCTAACATAAGAACAAATATTGGTATCCTAGGAAAGTGCCTAAAACCCTATGGTACCTTATGAAAGTGTCTAAACCATTAAAATCTTATAATAGAAAAATGCACCATAAAATCATATGAAAGTGTCTAAACATGTGGTGATATTATAGCTAAAAAACTAAAAAAATTGAAAAACCTCTGCTGAAAACTATTTTGCTGGTGTCCTCTTAAATGAAAACCATTTTATGGCTAATTTTCCTTGGTATTATATAGAAACAAGTCACAAGAGAAGAAAGGGACGCACCAATTCTAAATTTTCCCTCTACCAGGAACAAGTCCAGGATTCAATTCCTATCGTGGGTTCCCATTTTCAACTTCTCAAAACGAGTCACAACTTGTTCGTCAAATTTAACTTTTGCACCATTCCTAACATGGAGGGAGGAAAATAAAGCATACATTCCCACATGGAAACCATTCCTAACATGGAGGGACGAAAATAGAGCATACATTCCCACATGGATTTTGGGGACGATGCCCTATCTGAAGTCATGGCTGCGGTATTCCACGTCAGTTGACAGATATCATTTGCAGGAGCATGTGGAATTATTGATCAAGAACTTTGAATCTGCACGGACTTGAACCAAATCCAACTCATAAGAATAAAAAGAACTCTGTCAAAAAGGCCCAAACTCACCAATTCAAGAACTCAACCAGAAGAGTATGAACACATCCACAGAATCACAACACCTTTTTAACAGGAAAACACTAAGATCAGATTCTAATAATCAGAGAACTTAGAACAACGACCACCACCTCCTGCTCCTGTTCTCCCTATGGTTGGGTGGCCAGGAGCGAGAACTGCGATTAGGATGCTGTCCCTGTCCTGGGAAGTCATGGTGGCCAATTGGCCCTCTTCTTTCTGTCAGAGGATTGCCCAACCACAACACAAGAACAATGCCTACAAGACTGACAATTGGAGCAGCAGCAAGAAACAACCACCTTCCTCTTGTTGTGTCCCCTGTGGCATGCTCACGTTCCTCCCTTACAAAATCTGCCTGCTGCATTCCACCTACTCCACCATCATCATTAATGTCTGACGAACTATCCTCCTCACTCATCTCCTGCGGCTGGATTTCATTAATCTCTAAACTAGAGCTAGTAGTGTTCCGCTTGCCTTCCTCATAATCTTTGTCATCAGTTGGAAGCTCATACCGACAAAGGGGGCATGAATTCCGTGCTGTTAGCCAGGGTAAGATACAGGAAGGGTGATAGAGGTGAAAACAAGGTAGCTGATTTACAATAGTCCCAACAGAGAGAAAATCCTTGCAGATTGCACATGCCAAACCATCCTGCTTCTCATGCTCTTCACTGACGACCACACGAGGTAAACTATTCACAAAGGACACAGCTGCAGGAGGTGCTCCTCGTCTTGAGTCATCAGCCTCAGCAAGACGCTCAAGCAATTCATCAAAGCCCCTTGAATCCACATAATCCCTGGAATTCCCAACAAAAGGCAGTCCCACTGGTCCCTCCAAGTTAGCAAGTAAGTCAGCAATATATGTTTGTCTCCTTTCCCCTATTCTAACATGAATGGCTCCCTCAAGTTCAGGAGAACGAAGCTGTCCACGCCAAGTTACAGGCCCATTGCTTGCAATTCGACCTGATGAACTTTGGGGGTGAACCCCTGCAGAAGATTCTGCATCATTTTCCTCAGCATCAGCTTCTTCCCATTCATTTTCTTCTTCTTCATCATCGTCATCTTCTTCTTGGTCATCTGAGTTCCATTGGTTGAGACCAGCACGCATGGGGTCAATATCTGTATCAGTGTCACTATCACTTCCAGCATCTGCGTGGATAAAAATTTCAGTATCCAGGAAACTATGTCCATCCACAGAAGCATCGGAATCCCCTCCATAAGCACTATATGAAATGGCATCACTCTCACTCTGGAAAGGCCTGTATCCACTAAAGCTGACATTTGATTCACTCTCTCCATAAAGAGAATCAAACCCCTCACTTTCAGTATCAGACAGTGCCCTCCTCCATCTTCTGGACCCACTTGGAGTGCTTCGGGGACGTGAAAGCTGCAGGAACCTGGCAGCAGCATCGGTGTCTGCAGTCTGACTTTCATTATCAGGTGCAGTTGAGGGGCTTTGCCTCGCAAGGCTAATCATATGTGAAAACTGCTGTGAAAAAAAATTCTCAATTGACTCAGAACTGCTGTGCCTTGTTCTACTGACTCTGGTTGTCTGCCTCCGATGAGCGTCTACTGTTGGAGTTCCAAATTCTTCGAGAAATAAGAACTTACAATCTCCACACATACTGAATGCTTCAAGATGCCCAGCCTCATTATCAGGTGAGAGGATTCTTTGGCATAATACACATGCTGCTGGCAGGTCAGAATGGTCAACAACAGGTGCATGATTCGTGTGACCAATAACTGAAGCACCGTACATGCGACCAATCACAGTGGATTGACGCAATTCCTGTGACATACCTTCTGAATTTTCATCCATCTGTTAATGTGCTGAAAAGGAACACAAATTAAACTCAATGAAGGATGGAAAAAAGCATCACATGAAAGAGAATACCAAATCCAGAAAAGTAAAATAAAATATGCACTAAAAAAGAGTTAAACTAAAGCTGCAACCAACCATGTGCAGGTAGCAAATCATTCAGTTAGAGGAGAGCCAGAGGAGAATACTGCGTAATAACTGAACCCGAAAAAACATGTCGCATTATATTTCAAGGCTATTGTTGCTTGACGGTAGCACTTAAAGATGAAAGAATTCATAAAGAACGCAACTAAAATATGTCGTTCGATCAAAAAAACTCATTACCGAAGGGCAAAGGAAAAAAGAATACTGATCATAGAGGATGCAATGCCACAGAAGAGACAAGCAAAACATATCAACGTGATGTTATACTTAGTGCGTACTAGTTTACTTGCAAAAAATGATAATGGGCCTTATGGCCCACAATATCAGCCTAATTCTTCTGATTTCTCCAGAAGTTACCTTTGCTCTTCATAGTTAAGATCACATAGTTATGTAACGGCCGATATCGTTACATAACTGTTAAGTTACCAGAAGTCCCAAAAGCTTAAGTTGTTAGAAAATGGGTCGAACAACGTATATCAAGCTATCTAACACCCTCCCTCACGTGCAACTCCGTCTTGCACGTGGAGATGCAAACATCCATACATATTGCGATAGAATGCAAAAAGGAGAAACATAATGCAAACGGGGACATAATGCAAATAGAGAGACTTGAACCCAAGACCTCTTGCAACCTAACCTCTGATACCATGTTAAGTTACCAGTAGTCCCAAAAGCTTAAGCTGTTAGGAAATAGGCCCAACAATGTATATCAAGCTATTTAACAATACCGATTTTTAAACCATGGTTTTCCTTTACCTTAAAACTTCCATTTTCTAGTTAAAGGTATCACAAAACACTTACATTAGCAATCCAAATCTATCAACAATACAATACAATTACAGTCTACATGTAATGTACAATTGATGGGGGTATGGGCGGAACTCAAGGAACGTTATGCCGTGGAATCATGCCCTAAATCAAAGCCAGAAAGCATCATAGAGTGATGGCCTAGAGACCTGATTCTCTCTAATAAGCAAATGGATACAACTCTATAATCAAGATACCATATTATGATAAACTGCCTATTAGTGAATCCAGTAAGTTTGGAGACACTGTTTTATGATAAGAATAAACGCAAATCATCATTTGGTTTTTCCCAATATGACAATATAGTTCAGCCTATTGCAGCTAAACAATCCCCCCCGTATCCCCTATAAAAGCACATGCAGGATAAGCAGTTCAAGTGGCGGTCTCAACGGATTGGATTTGTAAACAATAACCATGGATACATCAATTTCTTTCTTGATGTGCTGTACAATTAACATACCTAATCTGACAAAACAATGTCAACTTACATCCCCATTAAGTTTTCACATGGAGAAAAGGAAAAAGAAGAAGGGATGCAGCTGTACTAAAGGTAAACGACCACTGGCAGGAATGCTGTAATTTAATTTCCAAGTACAAGCATAACTGTGATTGGGACTGAAGGCTCAGTTTGGTTTGTTTTAAAAGCCTAATTGCAAAAAGTATCGGTTTTTAAGTCGGGGTTAAATTGAAAATTCAAGACTCTTGAATCTCCCTTGAATCAAGAGGTTTCGGTTATAAACAGCAAAAATTAAGAAGACAATAAATAAATAAAGTGCAGAAAACATCCAAATAACCATCGACGAGATCAAATGGAAAACCGTATGCAACTGGAAATCGAATGTCATGTGAAGTGGAAAAAGCTAGCAGAAAGAGAAGCAAATGAAAGAGGGTTCAAAGGCCACCCGAGACTTTACCAGACAAAGGGACGCAGCTTGCCACCGACGGTCAAAATTTCCATGACGAAATCATGTTATCAGCTTCAAGGATTCCAGGTTACAGATTCCAATCAGAAACCAATTCAAAAGAAAGAAAAAGACATCATCAACTTTTGGTTGGTACAAGTATAGACGGAGAGAAAGAAGCAACGAAATAGGGGATTGAAGAAAGAGGGGCGCAAAGGAAGTCAAGGGTGCAAAAAGGGATGGATCGATCTGAGGAGTAAAAGTTTGGGATTTTGAAACAAACAACCAACTAGTATAATGATGTGTAAGACGGATGTATGGCGATGTGTTGAGTCGAATTGGAGGAATTCTTAGCATCAGTCAAACAGATAGTCGTCAGAAATTGTGTTTTCCCCATCGGAAGATGAAGAAGAGAAAGAGAGGAGGAAGGCAAGGGAAGGGAAGGGAAGGGAAGGGACCAGCCAACCAACCAAACCCCCCATACCCATAGTACGATATGAAATCTGTCTGTCTGTCTATCTTTTCACTTTCTAATGGAGTACTAAAAAGCTTTCGTTTTCCATGGTGGGTGGGTGGGTGGGGTTCCTTCGATTAAGTCGAGAGAGAAAGAGTAGTTGAGACTTTCAAAACCCCCTTTGAAGAACAAGAACAAGAACTAGAACAAGGGGGTCCGGCTACGATGCTCCCACGCGGTTTTGGGAGCTTCATACTCCCATTCTGTCTGTTCTATCTGAACCGTTGGAACAGATCGGTTTAATCCCAACCATTGCCAGAAAACCCCTTTCTTTCTTTCTCTCTCTCTTGGTTATCTGCTATTACCGGTTGTTACTGGACGTGGAAAATTTTTGGAGGCCCTGAATTATTTTGGCCCTTCCTCCCTCCCACCCCTCTCTCGCCTCTCTCCTTCCCTCCATCTGCACGACCTCTCCACCTCAATGACTCCCTAACGCAGACGACGAAATCAAAGCCGAATGCATCTCATCCCTCTCTCCTCTTGCACAATTGACGAAACCTCCACAACTCTCCCACCTCCACGGCCCCTAAGCAAACGACAAAAAGTCCTCTCTCGTCCCTAACAGTTAGTCACAACGAAATGCCCTCTCCTCCAACTTTGCGAGGTACTTCTCTCTCTCACTCTCTCGAACACACAGCCACCATTACAAAACACAAACACCCCTGCACCGCCACGCGTATCAAGGCCGCTGTGAACTGGGTTTGTGGGTTCTCTCTGTATGCTTAAATTTCACGTAGGTTTTGTTTGGTATGTGTTGCTGTGAACTGGATTTGTGTTGCTTTAGTGCTATTTGTTGTTGAAGAAACAGGTTTGTGGGTTTGATTTGTAGGCGGTGCTATGAAAATATGTCCGGTATTAAAGTGATGGAATCACTGCTTGTTAGTATTTCAAATTTTTGCTTTTAGTCATTGTTTATAGCTTATTTCGTGAGCCGGGCAAATGGATGGGAAAATATATACTGTATATTTCATAATGTTTTCTGGTTCAGAATGTCTTGGATTGGTGTCAAAATGATTTAGCTGCTTGTGTTTTTGTGTTTGCACTTGGGTCCAAAATTGATTGTGTTAGTTGATCAAATATTAAAATGACTAATATCAACTCAGCAGCTATTAGAAGTCAGTGGTGTTTCATGGAATCTTAAGAGATTTACTCGAATGGCCCCAAATGCGTCGTGGGCATGGCATGAATTGGTAGTATCTACCATTTTCATGACCATACTTACCACAAATTCAGGTTGTGCTAACCAAAAACTTAAAAAAACTACTGTCCCGACAATTTGAGTGGGTATGGCATGAACTTGAATTACTCATTGATATTTCCCCAATTATCAGCTTCTAATTTCGGTCATTTGGTTCTTATGCTCCTACCGTCCTACGGTATGACAAGCAAAACTATATTACCTACGGAGAGTACCTACCATTTTCGTAACCATACTTACCACAAATACAGAGAACTTATTTTCCAGATACTTCCTAAATGTAGCTTTCATACGTAATAAAATTACCATAAAAAGTGGTATGTATAGCCATAGGTTATGGTATGTATAACCATAAAAAACGTAAAAACCTGGGAAGCTTCATTAGATTATTGTGAAATACTTACTCGAGATTCTTCAACTTATGGTCTTTCGGTATGTTGGTACAAGGTAATAATCACAACTAAATTCAGTTTGTTCTTGAAAAGAACTTACTTGGTAGCTTGTTCAACTTGTTATGGAGCTTCTTCTTAAATCTTCATTTTTTGAACAAGAAGAGAGATGAATGGGAGCTAGAGGAGTTAGAGTGGACAAGTTTGCAGGGCTTAAGGTAGGTATGAAGAAACGTAATACCATTAATGCTATAATTGGTGGTATGGTAAGACTGGTTTAAGCATATAGTCGTTTTGCCCTTATTTTATGGTAAGTATTGTCAACGTGGTAACAATCAATGAATATTAGTCCATCGTAAAAATTCAGCTTTTATGGTATCTCTAACCTTATGTTTTAGTAAGGAAGCCTTATTCTATAGTAAGTATGACATTAATGACGGGTAAGTATACATTTATATATCATCATTAATGTCATAGTACCAACCACATTAAATTTTATTTGGATATACTTGTATTACTTTTATGACAAATTAAATAAAAGCATTTATATTAATAGAATTACTTTTTAAAATGGATCAAATAAATGAGATATTTCAATTTACTGGTTCATTAGTGGTTACTTCTACATTGGCCAAGTGATCAATGTTAACCACAATGATTGTTACTCCTTCATTTGCCAAGTGATTAATGTTAATCATCAAATTACTATTTTTGAAATTTGATAATTGTTTAATTTGAAGGATTGAAATAGATAAGTCTGTGGTTAAGCAATTAAATAAATTAATCAATCTACTTTAGCCAATTGTATTAATCTTCACTAATCACTATCAATCAACATCATTGTTAATTACCACATCTGCCAAATATGATCTTAATCGATTCAAATCTTCTGATTAATTGGCTGAACATATAACCAGATCAATCAATTACAAATGAATCAATCCTCGTTGATTGATCGCTGCCAAGTATATTAGTATCAACACTATTAATTGTTAGATTTACAAATTATATCATATTGATCACTATAAATTATATTAATGAAATGGAATAGCCTAATTTCATTAAATATTACCATAAATTCAATTGAGAATCCTACAAAATTATTCAATATCTATTAAGCAAAAATATATTTATTGTTCAATGTTGTTGTAACAATCAACTTATAGCGTTATTTTACAATATATATTAACTAAATTTGTAAGCTATCAAAATATTAAATGAATAGCTAGTTTTTTTCATAATATTTAAAGCAAGTTACTTACATATATCTATAATAAATGATTATTTAAAATTAAATTAATTAAATACATTTATAATGTTATTTGGAAATTATGGAAAATATTTGTCAAATTTTTTGTTTTTAGATAATTCTTTTAATTAAATCTTCATAACAAATTATAATCTTAAACTATTTTTATAACCGAACACCATTTTTTAGGTTTTTCACTATCCAATCCTTAGCAAAAAGGCAAAAATATATGGTGTATATAGCTTAAAGTGGTGTGAATATATAAATCTCCAAATTTTCCCGCCAACAAATAGGGTGCTATTTTTTTTAATTAATGGTAATTTGTTACCTGACCAACCGCCGGTTGTAGTAAGTGTTGTCTGTTTCTGTGGTAAGTGTTGCCTTATATGATGGTAAGTGTTGTCTTAGTTAATAGTAAGTGTTGCCTGTTCTGTGGTAAGTAATCTCTCGTTTTTTTTTATTAAAGTTCACAAAACCATCTCGGTTTTAACAAAACCGCTCAACTTTTGGTTTTGGGTTTTGATCCAATGGCTATGATTTAGCTATTTTCAATCCAATGGTCCATATTCATTGGGAGTATGATGCTCCCATACCACTTGGGAGCATCACAGAAGTTTTGAGAACAAGGAGGAAGGAGGTGGGAGGTGGGAGCAACTATCTTGCGCGCGTGAACTGGACTCGCCAAGTAAATACATATTCCAACTCATACTATATATAACTTTCAATTCCACCTACTTTGTTATTGGAGTTCCACTCCTCACTCGGTCTTTGTGATTGGAGTTACAATTCTTCCAAGCTATCCAAAACAATCCTCCACCGGCATAGATCTGTTACTAGTTGCATATTACGGTTTTTTTTTTTATTTGGCGCAGCATTATGAAATTGTATGAAAAAATCAAAACATTGGAGTGTTTCCTATGTATATAATCATGGCAGTTGGCCTAACTATTATATAGCCGTACATATGTGCAATGAGATTTGTGTTTTAAAAGTTGGCTTAACTATTGTATAACCGTACATATGTGCAGTGAGATTTGTGTTTTAAAAGTGTATAGCTGTATTTAAAATTCCTACTTTAGATACTTAAGACATGATTTCAAATGTATTATTGTGATTAATAGTCAGCTAGACTGTTTCTAATACAAGTTACAATTACACTATGTCATTTAGTGCTAAATCACAAGTGGTCATCATCCTGTGTCTAAGGCGGGTTTTATTCTAGTTTCTTAAGAATATGAGCAATACAACGTTTACTTATTTCATTTGGAAAAGAGGTAGAATATATTGTTAACGAAACTGTTAGGGGTTTGAATGACAAAATTTGTTGCTAGTTTGAATTCAATATTCGCAAATACGTAGTACATGATAGCTAGCAATATTAAGGGATGAATATTGATGGGAAATTACCAACTACAGGTATCTTTTATTGCTGGCAGCTACCAAATAAGAAGAGTAATTGATTGTGAGAATATTGCTACCAAAGAACAAGCTCTCAAATTTATCCCTGTATGATTAACAAGTCTCAGATCAAAGCGATTGCATTCTCTGTGAAATTGTTCTTGTTAAAAAATTTGTTTGATGGTATTACCATTTTTTTTTTCTTCCGATTGGCATGGTATTACCATGTTTGAGAAGATGCAAAGGCAATAGCCATTCTAATCTACTTCTATCTAGTAATGAAAAAAACTTAATCAAATATCCATGGAAATTTAAAGAATCATGAGCTGACTGAAATTGCTGTGAGACCTGACTTCCATCTCTCTCCTCAGTTGCATCTTTTCTTAACTAGTACAAGTCAAGTAGTACTCTAGTAGCATGACTTCCCCCTACACAAAATTAAAAGGAAAGAAAATAAAGCCTGATAATGTGGTGCCTTTTATTGTAAAGAGGGAACTTATTACATTTTTTGATTTCCTACCTAAACTACCATACATATTACACAAGGTCAAATGTACTCAAAATCCCCAACAATCCTGTTTCAGTGCATCCACAATGGTTGGATCATATTGCGAGATTTCAGTGTATTGAAATTCTCACTCTCCAACGTATCTTGAGATTTCTGTATATTTAAATCTTGATAGGATCCAACGACCAACACCATGGTATCTTGAGACTTAGGTGAACAGAATAACACTCATCGTCTGTGTATCGCTATTTGCCTAAGAAACATTCAGAAATGAGGGTTATTTATTTCCTCACGAGGAGATTCGGAATCTTCTCAGTTCCACATTCAGAAAACATCTTCTCTCAACTATGCAGCCGTTATCACTTTTGTCTTTCTTACCCCAAATTGCACAAAATACAGCTGTTATTCTCCCCACTGCATGTCTCTCTGTTTTACTTGGCCCGTACAACGTATAAATATGGAGTTCAAAATACAATTTCTTCCTGTCTCCCCAATGTCTTTTGATTTCCTTCTACACCCACCATAGTATTTAACTACATTGAGCTCTTCTTGTACTTGATCCGTAATCCATGTCCAGGTACACCTACGATGTGTGCAATACTATATATTACTATCTCACCATGTTCTTGTTACTTCTATTTCTAGGTGTTAATATTATCTTTATAATTGGTCTGACATAATTTATCCAACACGGCATGGGATGGATTATGTACTGCTTATTCACATAATATGCATTTATGATGTTTAATTGTGTATAATGTGTACAGGAAAATACAAAGGTCAGTTTGGAGAGATGGAGGACACAGATTTAGGAAAAGCCCACGAATCTCAGCCCTGGATGCATGGAAATACTCTGAGGAGGAGGAGGAGGAGGAGGACCACCACCACCAGAGGCCACCCTCTGGGGCCAAGAGAAAACTCCATGAACGTGTATGTACTCGATTCAGTCTTATCCAAAACCCCAAACAGGTGTATAAGACATCGGTTTTTCATATACTATTTGATTCTTTCTTCCTTTATGTCGCCACTAATTTCATTTCGTCACATCAACTTGATTTTTTGCCGAACTTGCTTTGAGTAGCTCTTGTTTTGGTGCTTATTGCTTTTACTGGCTCTACTATATTGTGTTTGTCTTTCAACTTGAGAGAAACAGATATGAGTCATTACTTCTTCAAGATTCTAAATGGCTTCCAATCTGATCTTTATGGCCGCACAATTTTGTTCCCATTTGAACATGAAATGATCTATTGCTTCCAAACCTTCAACCTGTTGTTTGAGTACTGCTAGTTTTAACATTCCAATTTGAATGGTGTGCAGAGTACAGAGCGCCAAAATCACGAAGGTCTTTCAACCAACAGCAGTGAGTCACTCTGCTCTAAAAAAATATCACCGTGGTTTTTAATTACACATATTAAGGTTTCTTTCATGACTCCCCTTAACAAATCAATTTATTTCCTGAATCAGAAGAGCCATTGGTTGCAAAGGGTAAAGAAAGCACAAAATTTGATGATCATGCTACCTCCGCAGGTTGTGCTGCTTTCCTAAATCAAATTTGCCAATTTGCTGTATCAATCATGACGATAACGTTGTATCACTGTGTTAGGTCAATCATCAGCTATATCACCTGTTTCTTTTATGCCAGAAAAACGCATCCTTGAGCTTGTTGTCGACATATTGCAAAGGTGATTATGCATATTCTTTCACACCAAATTTAGGGTGACAAACCATCATGACCTATTTAAAGTTCACAAAAAAGGAGAGAGTGATTAGAAAGAAATATAATAGTGTAAATTTCTTGGACTGAATACTGTGCTTCTTGAACTATGTTATTTTGATATTAGGCGAGACACATATGAAATATTTGGCGAACCAGTTGACCCAAAAGAGGTTTGTTTTTTGGTTCTTTGCCATTTGATTTGTGGATGTTTTGGGCCCTTGTAACACTTATAATTGATGAGAGTTTTTCTGCTTCAACAAGGTCGAGGACTACTACGAAATCATTGAAGAGCCCATGGATTTTGGCACCATGAGGGCTAAACTGCATGAAGGATTGTATAAAACTCTTGAGCAATTTGAGGTTTGTTCATGGAAAGTTAATTATTGTTATACTTTTTTATCAACATTCTATTTGGTTGCATTTATCCAACACCTTGATTGTATTTGTTTTACTTTCTAGTCAACCTTATTGTGTTTCCTTGAATTGGTAGCTAAATAGTATCACTGATTCTCCAGACATAACTCGTATTCTATGTCTGAACAAGGACTCTCGGAAAAAAAAAAAAAAGGGACTCTCTTTCCTTGCTTTCCCTCTTTTCAAAAAACATTTTTTTCCTTGCATGTATCATCTTTTAAGAAGGGACCAGGATAGGGGTAATGCACAAACACTAGATTGGTAGGGTTACCAATCAAAGATTAAACAATATATAAGTAGTTGGGGTCTGTGAGGCTACCTTATTCATAATTAACTGTAGGCATTAGGCCAAATGAGGTCTGAACGGATTCACAATGTAGTATCTAATCACTATTCAACTCTACTGGTCATGTTAGTCAGGTAACAGTTTCAATCAATTCCTATTTCAATTCAAGAAAGGGATTCAAGTTTTGGTTTTGAATTGAAAACTAAGAAAGCAAAAGGAATTGTGGTTTTGAAAAGCAAGTGAGAAAAAGTTATAGGACTTTGAATCCAGTTCCCCTCTCATAACTTGACTTTTGCTAGGTTAAAGACTATCCATCAAAATCATCATTAAATATCATGGATAATCGATTGGCATAGGATATCTTTGCGTAGTACAAGTTGTTATGACCCATATCTAAGTACGACTCGTCTAATAGCACACCTTGTTTTGCCGAGTATAGCCTATCTCAACCAACTCCATGAATCAACACAAACTATGTATGCTATTTGAAGTCTAGAATACAAACACAAGAAATTGATAGAATAGGAAGCATTCAAACCATTCATTCGAAAAATGAAATTATCCTTAAATCATACAACCAATATTAAAGGAATAGTCAAAACTCAAGCTACTTGAAAGCATGTAACCCTAGAAACAAAGTTCAGCCGAAGGAGAAGACTTCATGTTCTTTGGATTAGAACTCATGCTTCCTTGAATCTCCTCCCTTTTCTTCTCTTTCCTCCTCCTTTCTTCTTGCTTCACATTAAAGTAAGTCTAAATGAGTTCCAAGGCAAGAGTTGTCTACCCTAGGATGGCTCCAAGGGCTTATATATTGCTTCAATCCAAAGTTGGCTCTTCAAGGTACCAAAAGGTCAAAGAAAAGGCTGTTGGGGCGGTTTTATCCGGTTGGATAGACTGGACACATGGCTTGAATTAAAATGCTGAGGCTGATTCTTTTGGCTTGTCCAGTTGGATTCAAAGTGCAACCGGTCGGATTGAGTTCTTTTGTGACCGTTTGCCTTCCATCTTGCCTCGCGCCTCACTCCATTGCTCCCGACTTCCATCCATCACTTTCAATTTCTCCGTATTAGCTCTGAATCCGTCATATTCCACCTCCAACACCTGAAACGCAAATGAAGTGCATAAATCTCCAAGTAGCAGGATCATAGACTTATGAAATGTAAATTGGGGAGCCTATCACTAATTTCATGTTTCTGGCCATTGACGGCATAGAAAGCTATCATAGCCATTGTCGTATTCCACATTATGTTTGCATCTTGATCAAAACCTGAATATATACTCTTTGGGTAATATGCAGCACGATGCATTTCTAATACCAAGAAATGCGATGCATTTTAACTCCACGGCTACTATATATTTCAGACAGGTACGTAATCAAATTCCTACCATGGAAGAATTATAGCTATCAAAAAGATTAGATTAATGGAATACCACTATCTGATATTTTCACAGGCTCGTGCCACATATGAGCTAGCTAAGAAGGTTTTTCATGTTTTGAAAACTGCTCCTGAAAAGTTGGAACTGGAGTTCCCAGTGACAAGACGGAGATCATGTAGGAGGCCCAAGGGAGGAGGCAAGAGTTTGAATTTTAACTCATGTCGTAGAGTAACAACAAATTTCCGAACAAAGTCTTCTTCAAGCGGTCCATCAAATCTCGGGAAAAGTATCTGGGGAAACCCTGGGTTCACTTCTACATCCAACAAGAGAGACAATGATTTTTCCCCTGGTAAGATGTAAATTCTGCCCTTGGCTTTTGGTTGAGTAGGAAACATAGCTTTACATTATTCTGATTTGCTTTAACTTCGTGAAAATGCTGATAATGGGAATTTACACAGAGAGATCTCTCCTTCGCACATGTAAGGTCATGACAATTCTATGGAGATCATACACCTTTTTTCCAAAGGCAAATGCTAACTTTTTTGCATGCTTTTATTACTGATTTGCTAATAAGCCATGTCTTTGCTTTTCCTTAAGAGACAGCACAAAATTTCCACTTCACCAATGGCTAATCATCTCGTTAGACACTTTTAGGCAAAGATGTTATTGCTTCTTTTTTAGTGTGTTCCTTGAGCAATAGGCTGCCAATTTTGCAATTCAGAAATAGTAATCAAATTCAAGTTTCTCAGACCGGGTATGACACTTGCAGATATTGTGGTTTTGACTTCATCAAGCTTTCCATAAAGCTTCTCATCTTTTGGTACTTATCATCTTTCTACCTTCCTGTGAACAGGTGTTAGAGATGGTCGAAGATCAAATATTGTTGAAGCGGATCGGCGTTCCATGTATAGACCATTGATGTCGTTCCAAAATGAAAATGATTCTATTGTCTCAACAGTTTGTAGTGAACCAAAGTTACTAGCACAGGTAAGATTCTTTTCCTTCTTTTTATGTGTGCACGGGCAAACTCAGCAGTAGTCTCTAATCTATGGCGTTTTCTTCTTTTTAAAATATTTTATAATTTCTACAATGCAATTGTATGGTAATTTTATTTTGATTGTTAACAATACTTGGTTTGGTCATATCTCATGAACTATTTGAAATTTCGAATACATATGGCATTGTTGCTGCCATAAAGTTTTTGCTTATCGTAATAGAACTCATTATACCTTCTGTTTGTTTAGGCAAATCAAAGGGATATTAGCTACCAGGAAAGCTTGATGTTGTTTGCTAAAGATTTAGGACCAACAGCCCAAATGATTGCCAACCGGAAGTTAAAAGGATGGAGTAAAGATTCTCCCATTTTCCTCGCTCCACCATCAAATAGCAGGGACCAAACTTCGACGTGTCCATTTCCTGCTGCATTTGTTTCTGCCCAAAAGGGTCCTGCTACTCTGGATACGCCAATCACTAATCCATCTCATGAATTCTTTGATTCCCTTCACGAGCGTTGTTCTGAACTTGAAACTACTCCTGACATAATTGATTTGACTAGTGTTGATGATGGAGAAAAGGCTAACACAAACAATGCTATCATGGGACATTGTGCTACCAACAAGAAGAGAGCCAGAATGGGTAATCATAGTGCACTGATGTGCAAAGTTGCTACCAACAATACAGGAGACACGTGTAATCAGAGTTCTTTATTGGGAAAAGTTGGTTTCAACATTGAGGATTCAACTAGACTTAAATGTGATTGGATGAAAAGTTTTAGCATTTCAGACAGCGACAACAAGATTCATGAGAAGGAGATCAATAAGATTCACCAGAGCTTGTTTACTTCCACTTCTGGAGCTGAAGAATTTAGTTCCTCAACTACTGGGATCCATGACGCCAGCAAGAAGTCCATAGCATTAACATTGGACTCTGGAAAAATGGATGACCTAAAGCAGCAAGCGACTTTAGCTTCGTATCATTCACACTCAAGTGAGTCTGAATTCAAGTTGATAAACAGTACCAGTTCCACAACATATTCGTGGCCTTGGCATCGTGGGGGTGATTCAGAGCATGAACCCCTTGCTGCAGTGAAACATAAAGGTGGTACGGATAGCTCTAGCTCCTATCAAGCCAGCTACTCTGTAGAATCAAATCAACTCATGCCATTAGCCTCCCCATTTGCTTTTGATCTGCCATTCTTGAAATCACGACTTAGTCAAATGAACAGCCAGAATGGTTTCTTGCAACCCAAATTCCAACAGGTTACTGATAAAGGGGGACAATCATCTGGCCAAATGAGTAACAAGAACACTTCTGAGTGTACCCGGAAAGCAGTACTGAGCACTCAGCCGTCTCAACTGGCTTCTTATAACCAACATTGTTCTGTGTGGGATACTAATTTGGCTTTGAGGCTGTAAGGAATTTCA
Source organism: Rhododendron vialii (assembly GCF_030253575.1). Taxonomy (NCBI): domain Eukaryota; kingdom Viridiplantae; phylum Streptophyta; class Magnoliopsida; order Ericales; family Ericaceae; genus Rhododendron; species Rhododendron vialii. Next base: position 42,939,506 of record NC_080561.1, on the reverse strand, counting down.
GAATAGAACTCAAACTCTAGTCCATGGCCGAAACTGTTGAAAAATCTTCTGTGTGGTTCTCTCATCTCTGTGATCTTGGTCACAGTTTCAAACGTGAACGTGGCTTTCCTCGAGCTGTGAAAGGTTTCATAGAACTTTTTCTGTTTGCGAGATATAATTTCTCTTTCTGCAACCCTGACGAATATTGTTCCAACGCAACTGACATTGATCTGAACTCAATAACAGTGCTTCTAGGACAACCAGAATAAAGCTGAAATTGCCACAATTAAGTCAGATATCTTTCATGACAGAGAATCAGCTTTGCTAGGAAAAAAAATATGCTGCACGTGTCCATGAGAAGAGGTAAAGGTTGACAATTAAAATGAAAGGAAAATAGAATAATGCGAAAGTTGTGCTAGTTTGCAGTTGATGGTTTAATGAGAAGTTGTTGGATAGTTGTAAAGAAGGGGATTAAAGAGGATCCCAAAATCATGCTTTATACTGTATTATCCCGAGTATTGCTAGAATGTAGTTTAATGCCTAAAAGTCATGAAACTAGGACTTCTTAATTGACAAATAAGGTGATCAAAACTTAAAACACCCCCTCTTCTCCCACTAATGCCGTTCTCTCTCTCCACGTTAAAGAAAATAACTCATTCTCTCTCTCAGATGCCTATCCTCTCTCTCTCTCTTGCCTGTTCATCTTCAGACTCCATTAATCTCAGTCTCAACCCTCACCTCGATCTGTTCTCTCCCTCCCTCACGCCTGTCATTGTCGCCTGTTCCCTCACGCCGTCGAGCCTCACCGTCGCCATCTGCCGCCGCCGTCCGACGAGGTATTTGCTTCTCCGACGAGGGCTTCCTTCTTTGTACTCGCCCTCCCATGCCTCGTTCACGTCGCTGCCCCGCCGAACAACTTCTCGGTCTTGCCTTTGTCCGCCGGAGTTAGGGACCTTCTTCTCTGGAAAAAAAAAAAGGGTTCCGATGAGCCTTTCCGGTGGTCATGAAATCAATCTTAGAGAATCAGTCTCGGATTTGTGTAGCAATTTCTTGAAGGAAAAAGAATTACTTTAGTTTTTTTTTCCTGAATTAGAAATGTTTGTTAATCATTTGTGTTTGTATTTAGTTGATATTGATGCATAGTGAATTTTTATAGGGTGTTTTCGGTGAATTTGTTTCTGCTAGCTTTTGGATTCATGAGATGGATGCATATGGACACCAAGTGTTTGATGTAATTCCCCAAAGGTGTTTATGCTGTTAGGGTCTTTGTGGGTTGGATAAATTGGCAACAGAAACAGTGTTAGGGTAGTCGTGGCAGTGGCGCGCGGTGGTTGTGGCGGTGGAGGTTGTTGGTCAGTTGGCTGAGGACTAAGGAGTGGGTGGTCTTGTTAATTATTTCATTTGATACTACGAGAGTGAAACTGTTTGTGGGAGGGAAACAATAGAAAATAATTGGGAGTATGCCGCTATTTGTTGTTGGAATTTGGATGAGTTTGGCGGCTGTTCACATTTCCTACTATGGGTGATAAATGAGCAAGTAATAATTTGTTCGAGCTTGGTTTGAAACTGTAACGAGCTTCAAACAGTTTGCTTTTTTCTTGCTTTTGTATTGAGGCCAATTGCAATTTATTTCGAGCTTCGAACAGGAGCCTCTTTTCTTGGTTTTTTTCCTGATGTAATGCCTCTTTTGATGCTTTATGGGCATATTTGAAAGATTATGGAACGTCTTTGGAGGTTGGTTCAGTTGTAATTTTATGCTTACAATTGCTATCTAATTGCTGCTTCTGACTGATGAGGATGCGGGGGTTACTCTCACTACCATAACATCTCCCCGGGTTGCTATCCTCAAATTTCTTTCAAAACTAGTGTGGGTGTGAACTAAGTTGTGTATTTATGACTTGTGTTTGTATTCTAGTTAAGTACAACAGAACTGGTACACTATAGTGTCCTAGTAGGCTGTTCCTCAAGTTGGAAATTAATCATCTAAGCCCAGGTTTATCTTTGTTGATGGGAAGTTCACAATATCTCATTTTGTATTCATAATAACATGCTGATTTACATTGCTAAATAACAGTCTGCCTCAAGTTCGCCTTGCAATAATCCAGTATTTGAATTTATTTATTTTTGTGACGAACGGCTGTTTACCCCTTATTCTGGTGTTAGCTCCGACATTTAGATTCCGATATGGTTGTGTTGACCTTTTTTACATGTATTTCCATTGCTTTCCTATCAGTCCAAACTGAGTTTTCATTTTCCAGAGAGGGCGTGGTCAAAAAGTTGTGTCATGGAAGTTCTGATATGAATACTGGTCTATCCCACTATGTCAGCCAAATTCGTAATGGCTGTTGTTCTTACAATTTTGTGAGTAATATAAACACGTTGCAAAGACATGCATGAAAGCTTGTTTACTGGTACATAATTGTGCTTTCTGTTTTATCTATTCCTTGCACATAAAGACCAAGCTGCTGGCAAGGTTGCGGTGATGACAGTTATTACATGCAGGGGCCAAATGGGTAGTGATGCAAGTAAGAAACTGGTAGAACCAAACCATTCTCTAAAGGTAACCTCCAATTCAAATATGCCCGAAAAAAACTCATGATTCAACAACATAGTACATAATTCCATGACTTGAAAAGAACTACTCACAAAAATAACATCCAAAAGTTCCCAAAAATCGAGTTTTCCATCATTAAATTAAAAAAAGTTACATAAACTCGATGAGCAAACATCCAAAAAGACTCTGTGATCATTCAAAGCAATCTTTTGGCATCAAGATGTTTTGCCCTGTACAAAACACAAAGTTACTTTTAATTAAGTAAAGATTGTGCATGGAACATAATTAGCGAAAACATCAAGAAGGTTAAGCAAGTTTTCAATTACCATATTCTCATTACGTCATCTCTTGGTCAGTATCAGACGATTGTGCTTCCGCGTCTAAGGCTGTGGAAGAAAATTGCGAATAAGGACAAGTAAATAAGAACATTTTACACATTTTCACTTCATTAATTGGTTTGGGCATGTATCGATCTCATTTTCATCCTTTTAGATGGAGTCACTAACCGGTGATTGTGAGTATCATTGAAAACTGTTACTTTCCACTTGTTACTCCATTTGTCATATCTAATCCGCAAATGAGCCTTGCAATCACATCTAACAGTTGAACAATTTCTAAATATTTTCTTCGTTTTCACTTCATCATCTTCCTCTCTCCTCTCTCTTATCATCCCCCTCCATGACATCATCGTTCTTAGGCCTGGCAAAATATTTTCCTTCTTTTGCGCAAACAAATAGTATACTAGTCACTTCATTTGACCGGTTTTGTCCTTTGGATGAAGTTCAAGTACGAATCCAAAAACAATTTTGTCTACCATAATCTTCATAATACTTTCGTACTTCATCAATTGTCGCAAAAGACATCTCACTTGACGGCGATTCTAACACTTCCACATCGTTATTTGGAGTCTGAAAATCTTCTACTTCAAAATAATCTAAATCAAAATGTTCTTCCATTGCTCACCCTTGACAAGGGACAAACACTTATAAATTATTATAGTGAAATTTCAGCCCAAATCAACTTTCAATATATACAACCATGGCCCCGACAAGCATAGAGGGTAAAAACTTCAAAAACATAATTCAAACTAAACGTTTTGAATGCACTAGAATCACACCGAATCGAACCAATTCTTTTTATAATGCTAACTAAACCAAAGCCCTCGTCTTCAACATGCATCTCATCGTAAAGTACTATCTTAAAGTAAAGTACCATTTTTAATTAATTAAGATTATCTAAATCCACATTTTTAAGTAATAAACCACAAGGTTCTGCAAACTCTTTGCTTAGCTTGCTCTGGATGTTGTGTGGAACCTGTTGGTTAAACTTTGTTGTACTCTTTTGCCGTAATTAGCATGATGTTGTCTTTATATCAGAAAAAGGGAGAGAATTATATTATCTTTGCGAATTAATCAGAACAACTATTGTTGTATTTTTTAGGGGTTTAGGATAAATAAGAGTTGGAAACAGGGGAGCTACGTTAGGTACTTATGTTCGACAAAATCGACGTGAACAAAGATCGGTATGACAATGTGTTTAATTCAAGACCCAAAATTGTTTAAACCCTCAACAAAAATCCAAGACCTAATCGTTTAAACCCTACACATATATCAAAGACCCAAACATTGAGAGATAGAAGAGAGATACAAAATATTACCTCAATATATTAACGACCAATTAAGGAACAGGCTGGAACGATTAGGTGGACTCTGAGTTGCTTAATATATTAACCTTTCAGTGGCTGACCGTTGCTTGATGAAGATTAGGTGAGGGAGTCGCCGGACTGGCTTGATGAAGATGAACAGAGGAGCGAGAGACAGAGAGAAAGAGAGAGAGAGAAGACGTTATTTTCTTTAACGTGGAGAGAGAGAACGGCGTTAGTGGGAGAAGAGAGGGGGTGTTTTAAGTTTTGATCTCAGCCCTTGGTATGGCTGAGATGAAGTGTCAACTTTTGTGTTAACTTTTGTGGGGGAGGATCCGGCCCCGTATTTATATATATATATGTATGTGTGTTTCATTTTTATCTTCTGTCTCTCACTCTTTCCACCTTTACAACTAGAACCTTCTACTTGTACGTTTCTCCACTTTGAAAACGTTGTTTTCTTTTCATGAATTGTTCCGCTTCTCTTTCATTTTTTTTTTTAACGAACCGTCCTTTCTTTTTTTCCTTCAAGCAATTGAAGGAATAGGTATTCGCAATTTGTGAAAGGATAGAATCGGTGTTCAGCCTAAACATTAGCATGAGGATTATCTATAGACCCGACTTCTTGACAGTCCTCCTTTAGACGGAGGAGTAGTCGCATCAATCAATATCTAAGTTTGTTTAAAATTCTTACCGGAAGAGAAACAGTTAATTGGATCGAGACTCTAACCAAACCAAACAGAGTCTTATATCTCAATCACTTGGAGTCGGCTACATAAATCATTTTTCTTCATTAAGCTCTGTCAATGGCCACTTATTCACAAAAACTCATTATACTAATATATTTGCGCACAACAACATCTAATGTCAATTGGATAGAAGCTTTAATCCGTAAAAATCTTTTCAACAAATCTGAAGCATTACCAATATTTTGCTGATCAAGATGGGCACTGAGACTCTCAGGTTGGAAATTTGGAATCCAGAGGAGCCAAATTCTATTGTTAGTATTATTTTTGGTTTTTCCAAGGTTGATGTTGGGTATGAATGGGGCCCGCCCAGGGGGGAGCTCGTGTTTTAAACCATACAGGTAACTGAATTACAGTATATAGTTTGGGATCTCTGTCTTGGATATTTGTGTACAAACTTCCGAGCCGTTGGATTGCAACTCCCCATTACCATCTGACGGTTCAGATTGGGGGGAATTTCAGACTTCGAATCATCGTACTTTGTCGCTTTCATCCGTCACCCTTTTATTAGTAACTCAAAAAATACAGTACATTCAATTGGTTGATCATCTCTCTCTCTCTCTCTCTCTCTCTCTCTCTCTCTCTCTGGAAAATAGGAAAAGGAGGAGAGTTCGTTACATCGACGTGATTCAGATGTCCACGCGTATATCTCTCACTCCCCTCTCTCTCTTCTTCGCTCGAAATTAATCACCGTTGGCGGTGGCGGTGGCGTTGCGGTGGTTGGTTGACTCTTACGCCTCTGTTTTTGCTGTGGTGGATAATGGCGTATAGAAGAAGGCATGGAATAACGAGGGCGTCAACTTTCAAAGAGGAGATTCATCACCAACCAGATCATGACAACAACAACAACGACTCATCTTCGAATCCATCATCTTCATCATCTCTGGCCGCTCAGGCCATCAGAGCCTCCGCCGCCCATCGTGATTCCTCCTCTCTCTCCTCCGCTTACGCCCACTCTTCTTTCCACTCCTCTTTCCACCATAGATCCAAGGTCTTTTCTCTTTTTCCATTTCTTTCTCTCTACCCCCTCCAATTCATTAGTAGAATGTTTATTATTGTTACGTTTTCTCATCTAATAGATCTGTTCCTGAAATGTACCCTTCACTATCGGATATATTCATTTCTATACATGCTCTTTGCCATTTTATGCCATGTTAATCGTGTTTTCAATTATCTCTCTGTGTGTGTATGCTCTGCCTAGATGCTCTTGTGTGAATCGGCCACTCGAATTCGGGAACAAAGATACCTTCCTGTTAGTTTATTTGAAAAGGGATTTTAAGATGCATAATTGTGACTATGGAATTCCTATGCGTCAGTAATCCATTTTTAATTGTAGTGGACACAGAATCCTTCTTTGCCTTGTTTCGAGATGGCTGTTCGATGTATTAATTTCTATGTTGATCAAAAAGAAAGTGAATTTCTCTCCCCTCCATTTGTTGTTATTGGACATAGAAATTAGATCAAATATCCAACTATATGGAGCAGATACCACGTTCATAACCTATTCTCGTTCTATATATATATATATATATATATATATATATATATGAGGAATTTTCAAGTGAGGGATCCCTCATTTTGTTAAAATGAGGGACTTTCATTTCCCGATCAAATTTTGAAAATCCGAACCGTTCAATGTGTGCAGAACGTAATTTTAAGGGTCCCTGCGAGAAATCAGCAAAAAAAAAGACCGGGAAGGGCGTCACCCGAGCAGTTTTTTTTGAACCGTTCAATGAAAACTGCTCGGATGAAGCCCTTCCCGGTCATTTTTTTTGCTGATTTCTCACGGGGACCCTTAAAATCACGTTCTGATCACTTTGAGCGGCTCGGATCATCGAAATTCAATCGGAAAGGAGAGTCCCTCATTTTAATGGATCCCTCACCGGAACCTAACTCATATATATATATATATATATATATATATATATATATAGAGAGAGAGAGAGAGAGAGAGAGAGAGGCAGGCATTGTTGACCTTGGTAGTATTCCCTTTGTAGTATGCTAGTATTAGATCTTTGAACCCTTTTCTTTTAGTTTCTGGTTTATTTGTAATTAGATCAAATACCGTATCGTTTGGTTCACCATCTTATATGCTTATTTTTGTGTAATTAGAAAATGAGATGGCTTTGCCCAAGTTTTCTTCTCTTATTTTCTTATTCAATGCCACCACCCACAAGAATACTTTCTCTTCGTAGAAACAAAAGCAAATGAGCAAATACGCTAATGATTTGTTTTTGCTACTAATTTTAGGAAAAAAGTTTGGTTTTTTCAGCTAGTATTATGAAGTTGCTGCAATGTTCTCTTTCCAGTTGATGTGATGTAATGCGTGAAATGTAGGACGTTTCTACAAATGAGTACACATCGCTGCAAAGTTTACATGAAACTAAAGGATTTTGGGGTGTTCTAGCTCAGAAAGCTAAAGCAATCCTCGAGGAGGATAATATCTCCCAACAATTCGAAGAACCTACTGGAGTGAGGACACAGATGCCTGATGCTGCAGGTGGCCAGGTGAACATCGTTAACCATACTTCTGTCATTATGCGGGAAACCTTCAAACTGGAAATCCAAGCAAATTTTGTAATGCTTTTGTGTTTGTGTTTGAAATTGAATCCATTTCTTACTCTCTGTTGCTTTAGGGTGACTCATTTCTATCGTGGTGTTGTTGATTTCCTTGTTACCAGTTCTATGAGCCATATCAGTCACTTGAGAGCTCAAGGAAAGTGGACAATCCTAGATTGAGGAAGGGATTGGATGCACTCACATCTTCCCTAAATCACATTGGTGACACCATTGGAAATGCATTGGAGGTAAAGGTTTTTAAACGTGTTTCTTCCCGGAAATTAATTGAACAGATCCATATCAAGTCTTCTTGCGTTGCCAATCTTGTGTGACGAACTGATTATACTTGGTCAAAACCAAGTATAGTAGCTTAGCCATTCTGGAATTACTTGTATTCAAAGAGTGTTGTATCAAGTACTAATATTTATGTTTCTTTCTAAACGTTTCCCTACTGCAAATACCACGGGTAATACAGGCTTCTCACTTTTTGTTTGAGGTGATTCATGACAAGCTACTTCTTTTAGGAATTAGCTTTAGCTCCTACCCTGCTGAATTTATCTTTTTGATTTTCTTTTTACCCACCCTTTAAACTTACAGTGATCTTATCTGCGTGGGCCATCATGTAATATCATCTTCAATCTTGGCATTTCAGTAGGTGCAAACACTTTTAAAAAAAGAAAGGTCTGGGGGGAAGATGCAATGGATAATTAGATGAGTTGAATTAACAAAGAGAGAGGAAAAATTAGATTACAGCTGTTGAGTTATACGTTGCTGTAGTGTCCAATCTTTTGCCACAAGATAACTGTCTAGAAACAAAGTCTTCCTAGAGATTCAAAAGTTCACTGAATTATGTGCAGTTTTGCGGTATTTCACATGCACAGGCACTAATCTGGTATTAATGTAATAGGCCTCCTCCTCCATTCCACTAGCTGTTTTGCTAGGTGTTACTCCCTTCTTCAATCAAGTGTCTCCTGATTTATAGCTGATTCAATTTATTTTAGTTGATTGTGGCATTGTGGAATGTCGTAGTATAGGGAGTTCTGACTTGTCTCATATCATTCTTTTCTTCTCAGGAAGGACGATCAATAGTGGAGCATAAAACTGCAGACATCATCCAAGAAACCCGGAAACTGCAAAATAGGAGAAAAGGAAGCAGTTCAGAGGAGCAGAATCAAATCCATGGAGCATATAATCCATGGAACCAACCTTCAGTGCAATCTTCTGAACCACAGATGCAAACCAACCAAGAGACTCAGCTCAAGGCATCTCGCGATGTAAGGTGGCAGGGTGGAGTTTGTTCTTGGTTCATATGTAGTAGTATGCTAGATTTTCAACCCAAACTTGAATTATTATCTGCTTGAAGTTATCAAACAAATCCAGTTAATCACAGTGATTGGTATTTGTTGATATTTGCGTAATTCTACTTCATCAAAGTACCGAATGTTACCAAACATTAGAGATACTTAACACTCGAGTCATGAATTTTTAATCACAGTGAACCGCTTTGTTATAGCTCCTTTATGGTGAAATGTGGTGTTGGCCTTTGTTTTTGGTTCATAGGTGGCAATGGCAACAGCTGCCAAAGCAAAACTCCTTCTGCGTGAGCTAAAAACTGTTAAAGCCGATCTGGCATTTGCTAAGGAGCGATGTTCTCAGCTGGAAGAAGAAAATAGAATCCTTAGAGAGGCTCGTGACAAGGGAGACTATCCAGCAGATGACGATATGGTATTCATACCTTCTTCTTTTTTTGCAGATTAAACATCACTGATACTTTTATTTTTCAGCATCTATCCATAAAGGGATTCACATAACGATGAGAATTAGTCGAGTTGGGTGCATACAAGCATCAAGTTATTGTGTGTGTCCATGTATGTTCACACACAAGAAAATTGTGTTCCGTGTAACTTAGGTGGTAATATAAAATTCAGTGCAACAAGTTAGTCAACTGGTGAAGTGGATACTTCTGTTGCAGTCTGCATTAAGATGGTGTATTTATGACGAGTGCATTCCTGTCGCAAACTTATATTGACACCATGTCTTCTTGATTCATTTGCAATCTCAGATACGCCTTCAACTTGAGACCCTTTTGGCTGAGAAGGCTCGTTTGGCACATGAGAACTCTGTATACGCTCGTGAGAACCGCTTCTTGAGGGAAATTGTGGAATACCACCAACTTACCATGCAGGACGTTGTGTATTTAGACGAGGGAATTGAGGAGGTTACAGAAGTTTATCCCATCCCTGCAGTCTCCAGGATGCTTTCTGTTTCCCCACCCTCGCCTGCGTCCCCTCGCTCACCTGCTGAGATTCCCCAAATTATTACCCCTTCATTGAAGAAGCAAACAAGTTCTGCACCCAACCAACCACATGCGACCACAGATGTCCATCAGATTGAGGCACCACCGAGTCCTGATAGTCTAATGGATGGTCCTCGGACTGAGGCACAACCGATTTCCAGCAGTCTAATTTCCACTGCACATGATTCAACAAGGCATGCAGATGCTTCCTCCTAGAAAATTTATTCGAAATTACTTTTTGTCCAAGGTTTGTGTAAAATTCGTGCATTTTTTTTTATTAAATTGCTTTCTTTCCTGTATTGGGGAGAAGTTGGAGAGAAGGGGAGAGGAAGAGATTTTTTTTTTATTAAATTTATTCTTTCTTTTATTCTTTATGTAACTGTGTATCTTAGAATCTTGGTTTTGTTATTACACAAAAACATGAAGCCCATTTCCTTAATGATAATCGCAGTTGTCCTAGCTCCTAGATATTCTTGTTATATGCAAATTGTACACCGACTTCTGGAGTAATTTCAATACCACTCATCACAGTATGACAGTAAGTTATGTAACGAGTTTCAAAACTGCAAAAACATCCTGCAAACCCGAGGGATATACCTGGTTTAGTAATGCAGTTTATCTATGCATTTATATTCATACACGCACAAGAGACTTCCACAGTGGGCAGATGAACGACTATAATCCATGTACCACAGATTTGTGCTTTCAGACTTGCAGTCCTAGAAATCTCATATGAAAACAAGAATTGCCTGCCCTTTGTATCTATAGCAGGTGAACCATTGGACTTTTTATTCCATTCCTGGGCACGGGAAGTGGTTTAAACAGTCTTTTACCTCCATGATCACCGATGCAGCGATCCCACATGATAAGCATTTCGTGAAACTGTTATTTTAGAAATGGAGAACATTGATATTCTTTTTTGGCGTGAATCGGATGATAAAAACTGTTTTACAGCTCATTTTTTTAGTTGCAGCCAAATCTATTGATTCTAAAGAAAACATTTTCTGACAAAAGAAACAGAATGTTAAGAATAAAGCCTTCGGTGCATTGGTTGGCTATCATTATGTTACTATATCAAGACCTTTCATTTATGGAAAAAATGGACAGTGAATTTTACATTAGACCTCGAAGTTTGTTTCTATAGCTCAAAGGACACATTACATGCACACAATGATTTCAATACACCATATGAACATATAGCCAGCGCAGTTTTCTCCAGCCACTGCTCTATAATTTCCCGCAGGCAACTCAAGAACAAATCTGGGCGAGCTTCTGTCAAATTTACCATAAGGATGATATGATAAGGAGGCTGCTGTTTTTTAAGCTCCAAAGAAGAGAAACTCCCTGGGCATCGAAACCACTTTGATTTTAGAACAACTGGAAAAACAGACTAGTTGATCCATCGCCAAATGATCTATGATCAGCAGGTTTCACCAAAGTCAGCCCCTGCATAGCGGGCCAGTTCTTTCCCTCTCGAACGTGGAAACGCAGGACTCAATGGCATCAAAATAAAGAAAACCAACAACCAACAACCAACAGTGAACATTGTGCCATATTGATGCAAGTTGTGCCTGTTGCTTACTGCCACAACCTCGCCCTCAAATATAAGGTTGGAACATCCCAAGCGTAGGGCTAGGTTGTCGATAGCATAATAACCGGAAAGTCCGGGATCGTACCCACAGAGAATCGAAAACAGCTTATTCGGAATGTAGGTTTTATATGGTGGATTGCGGCGTTTAAGACGGCCAACTTGGTTTTACTTTAAACGGTGGAAAACTAAGGCAAAAGACTAGAAAAGAGCTTTATGAACTAAAAGAGGCAAGTCTAGGGATCGTCCATCCCTTGACAAAGGCCGTTACCGGTTCTCGAATATAACTCAAACGAGAGACACGACCGCGCGCTCTCGCTCGGAGGATTTAGCTTTAACGACTATGTTTATAGAAAGATGTGATTAAACGGAATTAAATCAACCTATTTTCGCTAATGTATCTGGCACGAGGCCACGAGCCCTCAATATGTCGCTTGCCAAGACCGCTTGACTAAACGACATATCAAGGAGTTAACACCTCTCGCTTAGACCAAAATGGCTAGGTTAGTTCCATTCCGAAAACCATGATTTTAAGCTCGAGGGTTCGAGAACCAAATAACAACCTAAGTCATTGGGAAAGAGTAGCCCAAGACTTAGCCAAGAAACTACTCACACATATTGAAAAGACTAGAAATCATGCTAAATATTGAAAACATGTTTAACCCATAGAAACGGAAATAAACTTGATTTATATGAAGATCCAACTAGTAGCTACAACATTAATAAACGAGAAATTAACATAAGACAAATACTTACTTGAGTTCTTAAGGAAATAACTTGGAAAACTTGAAAGACTAACAATGAAAAAACCTAGAGAGAAAACTAGAAACTTAAACCTAAAATTACATATGTGAGAGAGAAAGACTTCCAACCTATTTATACAAACAAATCCTTCTCTACAAAATATCCTAAAAACATACCAAAAGTAGCAACTATTCCATAAATGGAAGGTTGAAAAAGCAACAAATATCTGGCCGAAAGCTCGTGGTATCGATACGGATTAACCAAAGTATCGATACCACGCTGCTAAGTTGAAATGGCAATTTTCCCCGTAGTGCTCCCGTATCAATACGGATTAAGGCCGTATCGATACAACATTCACTGCCTTCCCACTAAGCAAACGAGTATCGATACAGCTTAAGGCTATATCGATACGAGGAGCTTATCTCCAACCTTCAAGCCAGCCTCCAAAACTTGGCACCCGACGGCTCAACGGCTTGCCCAACGCCTCACGCCTTTGCTCTTGGGCCATCCTGGCAGAAGTACCACCGGGCGCGGATGCTTGAACTTTCTTGGGAATTAGGCTCGTGATCAAAATACGCCTTTTGAGGGCGTTTTACCTGAAACACTTAACAAACTACCTTACGAGTTAAATCACATAAAAACGATGATAATAAATAAAAACGCCACAAGCTAGGGAACTTTTAGCACCACGATCTTACAATCTAAGGTGCTACTCACTTGTGCTCTAGAACTGTTCTCATGGTGTCCAAAACCAAAAACAAAAAATCTGCCAGATATAGCATCCAAGCATGACAAAAGACAACTCTTCATATGTACATTTAGCAGCATCACAAGGCACTTCAACACATACAAAAGAGCCAGAAAGAATTCCAATCACCACACATTTTCTACAAATGGAACTTGGACATGGCTTCCCCATAGAGAATACCATTGTTAGTTTTCCAGTTTCAAGTTCAAGAGGCTTCGGGTGATTGATTTGGCTATATACAACGAACAGGTTCTCCATCTACTCACTTCTTGTTTGGAGAGGTGGATATTTTCTGAAAAAAGATATAACCAGCGAGTACCAACACAAAAATAGAAAATTCAAGATATAATTGAACTTTAAAAAAAGTATGGGGCATGCATTTTTTCCGGGCAAATAGCCAGATCACCTGTAGCACTGACCTGCAATTGACCAAATCAACTAGAATGCTTTAATGACTTTTCCATAGAAATAGATAGTACGCATACGTCAAAGTGATAACAAGCATACTAGAAAATCTATCATCCGAATATGGTTTTTCTTTTTTTTTTGAAACATCAAAAATATTATTAAAAAAACTCGATAATGGGTAGGTACATCGAGGGAGGAAGAGGGGGGAGAAATTAAGAGAAAGGGGAGAGAGGGGGGAAAACTTCCAACAAGAAGTTGAGAAGAAAAAAAAACACGATACAATAGGAACATCAGATGTCCCGAATCCTATCAGTACCAAAACACTACCAAAATGTATGGAAAGCTTCCAATCACAGTCTATCTATCTCCAGCTAGCCTTCCAATCCTCACTGCCTCATCATCATGAATAACATCCCATTGTGAGTGACACGGCATCAGAAGCTCCAACAAGAACAGCAAGCCTAACTTAGAGTAGGCTCAACATACATAAGCCTTCAATACACAACAAATTGCCAGCTTCAGCAGGCAAAAACATAGGTGGAAAACAACCTCAAACCCATTGCTAATTTATCAGCTCTTAGCCCTCTAATGCAGAAATCTCAGTCAAATAGGAGCTCAACCATAAGATCTCTTAGCCCTCCCTAAAGTTAGGAGATGAAGTTAGGAGTTGATAAGAGAAAACTGGGAATGTGCAGATCCAGGCCCCAATAGGTAGAATTCCAGCAAATGCACTTGCATGAATATAAAATACGTCGTTTATGAGTGAGTGAGAGAGAGAGAGAGAGAGAGAGAGAGAGAGAGAGAGAGAGAGAGAGAGAGAACAAACCTAGTGGAGATTTCACCTGCCATGGAAGATGATTTCTAGTATTTACAAGAAAAGACAATCACCAGAAAATCAACAAACACAATAGCTACACTAAATAATACAACTAAAAATCCAAATAATATAAGATCCCATCCAAATAACATGAAAGACAATGCAAAGAACAAATATTAAAGTCCTACAAACTCAGTGCAGACATAGTACCGGGATGAATTAATGCAGCAGAACAATTGCAAAAATAAAAATGAGAGTACTTAGTTTAAAAGTTAATGCGGGAACAACCACACAATTGTCGTAGTACTTGAAATTTGGATTACTCTTGAAATCTTGCTCCTGTGACAGCATAGAACTTGACAAAATTACTTCTTGCAATTTTGGCATTACTTCTTGCAATTTTGGCATATCCTCCGTTTCGACCCCAGTCAGGCCCGAAAGTGTTTTGGCACCAGAAGAATTCCTGCTCATCCGGATGAGATACTCTATCATTATCCCGAAAGTGTTTTGGTGCCATCACTGTTTATGGGACTATATGGGACAATGATAGAGTATCTCATCTGGATGAGCAGGAATTCTTCTGGTGCCAAAACACTTTCGGGCCTGACTGGGATCGAAATGGATGATATACCAAAATTGCAAGAAGTAATTTTGTCAAGTTATATGCTGTCACAGGAGCAAGATTTCAAGAGTAATCCAAATTTCAAGTACTACGACAATTGTGTGATTGTTCCCGCATTAACTTTCAAACTAAGTACTCTCATTTTTATTTTTGCAGCTGTTCTGTTGCATTAATTCGTCCTCGTACTATGCCTGCACTGAGTTTGTAGGATTTTAATATCTGTTCTTTGCATTGTCTTTCATGTTATTTGAATGGGATCTTATATTATTTGGATTTTTAGTTGTATTATTTAGTGTAGTTATTATGTTTGTTGATTTTCTGGTGATTGTCTTTTCTTGTAAATACTAGAACTCATCTTCCATGGCAGGTGAAATCTCCACCAGGTACGCTCTCTCTCTCTCTCTCTCTCTCTCTCTCTCTCACACACATTTTTTATCATTTTTAATCATGATCGATCAGTAGATTTCGATTTTTTTTTTATGGATTAATGAATTAACAGTCATTTTTTCCTTCCTTCACTCTTTTGGGATTCGGTAACATGATGAACTACCAAACCAACAGGATTCAACAGTGGTCTTGGCATGAAAACACCCGCAATTTTGTGACAAATTCCTGTCTTTAATACAATGACAACAGTTTGGTTCATGTGGTTGTTGTTCCATGGTGGCGTCCTTAAATTGTTGTGCTGCCTCTTATGCTGCGAGGACTGGAAATCCCGCTTGCTCCAAACTTATCTATTCAAGAACTAATAAATGGCGTACCGAGTATGTTCCCTGAAGCCATTCAAGCCACTGACCTTAATAGTTGTTTATCTGCCCCTTGCAGTGTATCATTGTCATACATACAACAATGCGGTGTTGGATTAGTAATCGAAAACCCTTATCAAAGATGAAGAACTAGTACTGAAAGAGATCTCGTTGTAGGAATTAATTAATACTTCTACCTACATTTTTGAGATATGTGTATGGTTTCTCCTTTATAAATTTTAATTTTTTTTAGGACGGGCGTAGGTTCACCATTGACAAGTACACAACTTTCAATCACTATGGACCAGAAGTGGAAGACAACAAGTGGCACCAGCCTCCAAACACATTCCGCCAAGTGCCACATGGGGGAGGTTTAGTAATACTAGATTTGATTCGCGAGAGCCCCATGATTGGGGGAATTTTGCATGTACCCCTCATTTGTGGACTATCAGGATGTAAGTAAGAAATACTAACATGTAGCACATCGGACGCGGGGGCTCTGCTGCCCAGGGGTGGGCAGCAGAGCGGACGCGGGGGCTCTGCTGCCCAGGGGTGGGCAGCAGCCCCTGCCCACACTCACACACACTCACACACGGCACCGTTTTGTTAAAGAAAAACAAAAAATTCTTCCGCTTGCAATCCTAAGGAGCAGAAACGTGATTATGAGAGCTTTAGAGTTAAAATTTAATTATGTCTCTTTAGAATAATATGATCAGAATAATAAGATCTTCACGTCAATTCAAACGGATTGAAAATTAGAGCACTTAATTTTTTAATCATATTTTTTAATATATAAACGGTCTAAAAAATTAAATTAAGTGTGTCACTTTTTAATTCGTTTGAACAAGTACGAATATCTTATTATTCTAATCATATTATTTTAAAGAGATGTAATTAACTTTTGTCTATAGGACTCTCATAATCACGTTTCTGATCTACAGGATCCTAAATAAAGAGCAGATACTTAATTATGAGAGTCCTAGAGACAAAAATTAATTATATCTCTTTAAAATAATATGATTAGAATAATAAGATATTCGTACTTGTTCAAACGAATTGAACAAATTAAAAAGTGGCACATTTTTTAGACTGTTTATATATTAAAAAATATGATTAAAAAATTAAGTGCTCCAATTTTCAATCCGTTTGAATTGACGTGAAGATCTTATTATTCTGATCATATTATTCTAAAGAGACATAATTAAATTTTAACTCTAAAGCTCTCATAATCACGTTCTTGCTCCTTAGGATTGCAAGCGGAAGAGTTTTTTTTTTTCTTTTAACGAAACGAAACGGTGCCGTGTGTGAGTGTGTGTGAGTGTGTGTGAGTGTGGGCAGGGGCTGCTGCCCACCCCTGGGCAGCAGAGCCCCCGCGTCCGTAGCACATCCTATTTTTTCTGGGTTGTGGTATTATCTTTTTGCAATATATTCGATGGGGGCTACTTCTAGTTATTAATTACTAGTACTTCATTTTGCACACACACAGAGACACGTACATGCACCAATTAACCTCCTAAATTAACAACGTGTTTTCAACTCTTTCTTTTTCCTAGTCTACTACCAGAAAATTATCGAAATGGGTTTAGGATGGCGTTTTGTAAATATGTTTCTTTTTTTGTTGTAGAAATGTAAAATAGGATGCGCTATATGTTATTTCATACTTACATCTTGACCGAGCTCAAATGAGGGGTACATAAGAAATTCTCCGATGATGGGGCTCTCACGAATCAAATTTTGTATCACTGAACCTCCCCCATTGTACTTGGCAGAATGTATTTGGAGGCTAGTGCCACCTGTTGTCTTCCACTTTTCTGGTCGTAGTGATTCAAAGCCGTGTACTTGTCAATGGTGAACCTACGCCCGTCCTGAAAAAAAATTAAAATTTATAAAGGAGAAACTAGATACATATTGCAAAAATGTAGGTAGAAGTATTAATTAATTCCTACAATGGGATCTCTTTCAATACTGGTTTTTGGTCCTTGATAAGGGTTTCAATTGCTAATCCAATACCGCATTGTTGTATGTATGACAATGATACACTGCAAGGGACAGATGAACAACCATTTAGGTCAGTGGCTCGAATGGCTTCAGGGAACACCCTCGGCACACCATTTATGAGTTCTTGAATGGATAAGTTTGGAGTGGGATTTCCAGTCCTCGTAGCATAAGAGGCAGCACAGCAATTTAAGGACGCCATCATGGAACAACAACCACACGAACCAACTGTTGTCATTGTATTAAAGATAGGAATTTGTCACAAAATTACGGGCGTTTTCATGCCAAGACAGAGAGAGAGAGAGAGAGAGAGAGAGAGAGAGAGAGAGAGAGAGAGAAGAGAAGAGAAGAGTTGAAACTGTGTGTTTTTGGTATTTTTGAGTTGTTGCTCTGTGAGGTTTTTGAGTTGTTGCTGGGTACACAGTCTATTTATACACCAACGGAATCCTTGATTGTCCTTCACCACTCACTCTTTGCACTTTGGTTACTCCACATAGACTAACAGAACCAACTTTGATCAGTTACAAAACTAATTACGTAATTAACTTCCTTTTCCAGTGTACAAAACAAAAACAAAAAACCTAATTAACTTGTTCGTTAACAAGGTACAGCCACACCCTTCACAAGTACTATAGACAACGATGTGGTTATTTTTTGATCTCTTCTTCCTAACTAATCCCCATCAACATACAATTCCCTCTTTTGAAAATTTGTTTTTCTCTATGTACGTTTCTTAATAAAAAAAATTTATTTATCTCTCTTTACTTATTACTATTCATTATATAAAAAAAAACTCAAAACTCATAACTAAACAAAGTGATTTTTTTCTAACTCAAGTTCAAATTTGTACCGGTCTGGTTCTATTAACTTGTTACCGGGGGTATTTCCGATAGTAAAAAATTTGTAAATTTTTATTTGTGGTCGAAAAGTTAGGTGTTTTCTAATAAGTTGTTAAGAAATGTTAAGCTATTTCCGGTAGTGAATAAATTGTTGATGGGTATGTGAGTTAAAAAGTTGTAAAAAATTATTGTTAAATTTTTTTTTTATTAGTGGA
Organism: Rhododendron vialii; assembly: GCF_030253575.1. Classification (NCBI taxonomy): domain Eukaryota; kingdom Viridiplantae; phylum Streptophyta; class Magnoliopsida; order Ericales; family Ericaceae; genus Rhododendron; species Rhododendron vialii. Next base: position 42,921,008 of record NC_080561.1, on the reverse strand, counting down.
AACGAGATGGTAAAATGCTGAAACTTCTTTATTAGTAGAAACGAGATGGTCAAATGCGTTAAGTTTCTAATATTTTTTGTTTGTGGAAACGAGGACTAGGTTTACCGGTTCAGTAGTATAACCATTTATTTCAAGCTATTTTTGTTAAGGTGGCCGGTTTTCGAATCAAAGCAATTTGAACCAGCTGGTCCGGTCCGGTCCAGTTTTTAAAACATGGCTTCTAATCCAGGTAGAGAACCTCATCATCCCCTTGCTATGCCCCATCCAATCAGGCCAGTTGAAATTTTATGAAAATAGAAAACTGATAGTAGCATTTCTGAGTTGAAATTTCATCAAAATAGAAACCTGAACCATCGTGTTTTTTGAAAATGTTACCACCATGTTTAAAGTTGAGTGCTTCACGAGAAATTTTTGGGACCCAGTAGCCAATCACCACCAGAACTTGCAATTGCAGATTGAGGCAGGCTAGGTTTGGCTTGAAAGAGTAATGTGGTACTCAATTCACGGGCTAATGTGGTCTATTACCAAGGATGATGTGTTCTGTTGGGAAGCCAGAAGAAGACAAATAGGCAGGGCATTTTGGTAATTTCACTTGGCTTTTTTAGGTGCCCTTTTCAGACGAACCACTGTAGCTTCACGTCATTCATTTTTTGGCGGGACAGCCTGGCTTTCTTTTTTGTCCGAACAGCCCCTTACACACTGGATTCCACTCCTCCTCTGCACAATGAAGACTGCATTATGGAGTTCAGGCACAGTACTCTCTCGGGTAATTATTCAATAATCTGGGAGTACTGTTACGTGGTACTCCAGATCATTTTATAACTACATATTTTTGTGAAGTTTATATACTTAGTGGTAGATACTACAAAAATATGTGTTTGGAAAGTAGTTTGGAGTACCGTGTGGCGACACTCTCAGACTACAACGAATTGAATCTAAAGTACAACAACAATGCGCACAACAAGGAACATAACAATTAACATGGTACACTCAAATTCACGGGCTTCAGAAGTACAATGAATCTGGGAGTACTGTTACGTGGTACTCCAGATCATTTTATAACTACATATTTTTGTGAAGTTTATACACTTAGTGGTAGATACTACAAAAATATGTGTTTGGAAAGTAGTTTGGAGTACCGTGTGGCGACACTCTCAGACTACAACGAATTGAATCTAAAGTACAACAACAATGCGCACAACAAGGAACATAACAATTAACATGGTACACTCAAATTCACGGGCTTCAGAAGTACAATGAATCGAATCTAAAGTACAACGAGGTTGGAAAAATAACGCTACTGTGCGCAGAGGTTGGCTAACTTTTCTCCTCTTTGTTTTTGGTCTGTTCCTCAAGAAAAACTCGCGTGCAGTCCGTGGGGGGTGGTTGTAAAGTCGCGCCAAAACTGAGGTTGGAAAAAGGTGAGCAAAATTACAAGATTAATGCTATGTTTGGATTGAGATTTGAAATTTTTTTTTAAAAATAATAGGGGTAATAAATGAAAAAAGATAGAAAGAGAAATATTGAAAGTATTTAGGAGGAATTTATGAGAAATTTTTTTTAAAATGATTTTTAAGTTGTGAATAGAACAAAGCATAAATTAGGAAATTTCTTTTCTTTTTGTTTGGACCGTATTTTGTGCATCGTTACGTACGTTTGCCGGAGTTGCAATTGTCGTCATTAATTTGTCGGGTTTGGAAAACAGAGAATATAAAAAGACAGGGAAAAGGACAAAATAAGGCAGATTCCTTTTCTCGTGAGCTAAGCCCTGAAATCTCTCTCTCTCTCTCTCTCTCTCTCTCTCTCTCTCTCTCTGTGTGTGTGTCTGTGTGTGATAGTTGGATGGATGTGGTGAGGTTGGTACTGGTACTGGTACTGGTACTTAAAGAGAGATAGAGAGAGATCCCGTCCGAGTCACGTTTATGGGTGGAGTCGTCCTTGTCAGAAAGAGACTATGAAGTTAAAAAGAACTTGCAATTGCAGATTGAGGCAGTCTCGGTTTGGCTTGAAAGAGTAACGTGGTACTCAATTCACGGGCTTCAAAAACAGAAATGCTATTACCAATCAAGGATGCTCACAAGGAAGACAACAAAGACTTAACGGAGTTACGGGGAAACCGCAGTGGATTCCACTCCTCCTCTGCACAATGCTGACTGCATTATGCAGTTCAGGTACTGTCTCTCGAGTAATTATTCAAAGTTTGGTAGTACCGTTACGTGGTATTCTGGACCATTTTATAACTATATACTTTTATGAAAATCATATACTTAGTGGTAGATCCTACAAAAATATGTGGATATGAAGTAGTTCAGAGTACCGTGTGGCGACACTCTTAGGCTATTGTATGAGGTAATTTCATCTCTCTCTCTCCTACTTTTGAAATTTAAGGAATTCAAATTAGTGCTAAATCCAAAAGTTTTTGAAATTTCACCAATATTTTCTCTCATGAGACTAAAGGGTTGTTTGATAACCATATTCCGGACTTAAATTGAATATGTTAAGTAAAAATGAAATAAGTTGGTTTGATAATTAAAATAGATGATGCTGAAACTTTTAAAGAGGAAAGAACAAAAAATAAATAAAAGTAGGTCTCCCCCTACTTATTGCTTAACGTTGAATTCGCCAAGTGGGAAAGGGTGTTTTCTGGCAGTCATCGATGCCCTCTCTCTCCTAAACTCTCTCTCTCTCTCTCTCTCTCTCTCTCTCTCTCTCTCTCTCTCTCTCTCAGATTAGGACCTCTTTCTCTGATTTTATAAACATAGATTAGGATCCATGGCGAACAATCTATATTTTTCCATAAATCTTTTTTGATGATTAGGATCTCATTCGTGCCTTGTTATTTGTTGATGATTAGGATCTTGTACGCAGAGGAGTCTTCCACAGTAGGAAAGGGCAGATGAACGACTATAATCCGTGTACCACAGAGTTTGTGCTTTCAGACTTGCAGTCCTAGAAATCTTATATGAAAACAAGAATTGTCTGCCCTTTGTATCTATCAGCGAGGTGAACCATTGGACTTTTTAATCCAAGTCCTGGGCAAGGGAAGTGACTTAAACAGTTCTTTTACCACCATGATCACCATAGATTATTTTCCTTCAAATTCCATATACGACTCCACATACTAGTTTCAGATTCATAAGTTGGTGATTTGAAATTTAATTTGAACTGTTTTAACTTCTAGTCCAAATGACCATAGATTACGTACTTTCCTTAACAAGTACATGCATCCATGGATTGTTACAAAGAATAGGAACTGATCATGGAGTATAGTTTCAGGGATCATGCCAACAGGTGCAATCAATCACAAAAACAAAAAAGCAATCAATCAAGAAGAAAAAGGTACAGCCAGTGATAGAGCAACATAAGTATCCTTTAGCCACTCCAATCTTTTATTTGGATCAAGGGCTTATGGAGGGACTTAAGGAGTACAGGAAAGAGGCAAAATTGACCTTTGATTTCCTCAACATTCTCCTTTCCCTTGACCACTCCCTCCACTAATCCATGATCCAAACACCCCTAAAAGTTTTACTAAGCATAGTTGAAAATCATTCAGCTATTCCGGAGATGTGATTGCAAAAATTTGCACCCCCTGGCTAAAGTAAGGGAAATCTTCTACGATTGATCTCTAGTTCATTTGCAAATGCAACTAGACAGACTTATCTCCACATTCAAACATCCAAGCCTACTCTTCAGCTTTGTCTCCACATTCTTTTGAAGATTATGTGTTAAGGCAATCAGCATTTAGTTAATCTATGGTGATGAAAAAGTAAATATGCTGATCGACTCTGTCAAATGGCTTTTGTCATTGGAAGAAATCACCCATAAGATACCATATATAGTTAAGAAAGAACAACCGATAAGCCTAGGAAAGTTTATAGCCTCCATTAATATCCTTAATTAGCTCAAACACAACAGTTATTTTTGCCTCCTTCATTCTTTTGGAATTAGATAACATGTACCACGTCAACAAGATTAATTTCTGGGTGGTCCTGGCATTGCAACGACCGTAATTTTTTGCCAAATCATGTTTCCAATACAATAACAACAAATGGCTCACGTGGCTGTTGTGCCATGGTGGCATCATTGAATTGTTGTGCTACATCTTACTCTGCGAGTACTGGACATCTCGATCCAAACTTATCAATTCAAGAACTAATAAATGGCATGCCTAGGGTGTTTTCTCAAGCCATTTGATCCACTGACAATCGATCCACCTAGGGTGCTTCCTCAAGCCATGCGATCCATCGATTGTCAGTGAATCGAATGGCTTGAGAAAACACCTTAAGCACACCATTTATTAGTTTTTGTATTGATAAGTTTGGAGCGGGATGCCCAGTATTTGCAGAGTAAGACGCAACACAACAATTCAATAATGCCACCATGGCACAACAGCCATGTGAGCCATTTGTTGATAATGTATTGGAAACAGGATTTAGCAAAAAATTACGGCCGTTGCTTTGCCGCGACCACTGAGAAATTAATCCTGTTGACGTGGTACATGTTACCTAATTCCAAAAAAATGAAGCGGCAAAAATAAACTGTTAGTTCATTAATCCGTAAAAAAAAATGACTGATCATGAAAAAAACGGAATGAGAGAGAGAGGGTGTGGGACTCGGATCCTCTGTCGACTGTCCTACCCCTCTGTCACAGTCCTTAAACTACACACGATGGAGTCCGAATCTCCTGTCCGAATTTGTCTGTCCCAGTCTTCTACTTCCGCCACGTATCAACTCCTTTTTTCAATCTAACAGCGTCAACTACTTCCTTTCCTATTTGATTTTAATTTCAATCTCGTTTTTATATATATTAAAGAATATTGTTAAAACATTAAGCGTTTCAAATTTTAATCTGTTTGAACCGTTAGAGATTTTAGTTTTTTCATCATTTTATCATAAATGGTCATAATTAAATTTGGACTCTAACGCTTTCGTTAATTAGCCCTAAGAAAGTCGTAGAATCAAATATCTCTTAGGGCTAATCAACGAGAGTCATAGAGTTAAAATTTAATTACGATCATTCAGGATAAAATGATCAGAAAACTAAAATCTTTCCACCGGTTCAAACGGATTGAAATTTGAAACACTTAATTTTTTAATAATATTTTTTAATATATAAAATACCTAAAGAGGTTGAAAAATTAATTGTTCCAAATTTTATGAGCCGGCCCCGTGCGGCAGTTAAGCGGCCTGATACGCCGGAGCGGAGGAGTTCGTCTTTCTCGTTTCAAGGAGACTAGTTTTCGCTTCCAATGACCCACGCGAAGCCGAAGCCGAAGCCAGCAACAGTCAGGTGAGTAGTGCAAGGAAAGGGGCGCCAGAGAGAAGGAGAGCGTCAGAGAACTGAAAGTCATGATCAGCGGCGGTGGCTTGGGTTACAGGAAGTGAATTCCCTAACAAAGGTGTTGGGGGAGGGGTTGGATCCAAGTTCGCTTGTGTTTGAAGATTTTCTACAGAAAGAAGAGTTGTACACTACCTTCTTTTATTTATTTATTTTTTTTTTGAGTTGTTGCTCTGTGAGGTTTTTGGAGTTGTTGCTGGGTATACAGTCTATTTATTATACAACAAAATGGAATCTCACAAAACCCGTCCTTCACCGCTCACCCTTGGAGTTGAAATTTCATGAAAATAGAAAGTGAAGCTTTTCCCACCGTGTTTAAAGCTGATGAGCGCTTCACAGACGTACTATACAAGTGGAGTAGTAGTACAATTTGTCCGGGTGATTCACGGGTCTTTACTATTAGACTCTGTTCCAGAAATCTTCTTAAAAAATAAACAGTTTATTTCACATTTTCAAGTTTAAAAATTATAAATTTATTAAAATTTAAAAATATTTAATATGAATCTCATTTGAAAAATCCATCACAAAGTTTGTATGGGTAATAGGTATCACCCAGACACAGTGAAATACTACTACTTCTACTTGTACAAGTCTCTGAATCACTCAGCTTTAAACACGCACGGGATGGTGATATGACATGCATCATTTGGTGTACACCAAATGCACATTACGTCATGTGAGGATTTACTTTCGGGTCCTATACAAATAATTGGAGTCGTTCGATATTTTTATATTTTTAAAATATTTTTTTATGTCTCTTTGATAAAAATCAGCTCAGTTGAACATCGGTAAGGACTTGATCAGTTCTTTGGTTAATTTTTCTGTAAGCAACTTAGGAATAGAGAATCGATCAACCCCTTACCGATATCCAATTGAGTTGATTTTTTTACAAGGATCCATAAAAAAAAGGTTTTAAAAATATTGAGCAGGTCCGATAATTTGAAAGAGATTCCAATATGGGTCTAAAAAAAGAGTTAAACCTTTTCCTGGCCACGATTAGCGCCGTAAATAACTATTCACAGTCTATATCATCCATTTGATGCAATTGAAAAGGTATAAAATAATTTGAAAATTAAAATTTATCAAAAGTTGTATTTTTTTTTTTTGGGTGCAAAGGAAACTACTACTATTACGAATGAGCAATAAGTCTAGGGTACACTACAAGGTCTTGTTGTAAATGAAATACTCCGAAATATTACATCAGGAGCAACAGAAAAAGAAATTAATCCTACTAATAAACTAAAAGTCTCTTTAGACATCAAGTCTGCACACTTGTTCCCCTCACGAGGATCAAACATTCAAACCTCAGCTCCACCACCTGGAAATGATCAAGCAACCTCCTGCACTCGGCAATCAGATTATGCAAAGGATGTGAAGCACAACTTTGTTGATCCTTAATCAAACTAACAACAGAATTATTATTCAAACTAACTTCAATCCAAGGCCAACTGTTAGCCCAATCAGGGTGTAAACCATCACGCAAAACCCATAACTCAGCTGCCAAAATGGAGCAAGTTCCAATTTTACGTTGAAAAACTGCCAAAAAAATATCCTTGTGATCTCTAATCAAACCCCCGGCCACTACAGTACCATAACTATCAACTCCACCATCTGTGTTAACCTTAACCGTTCAGGCGGAGGGTGGATCCCAACCAACCAACTTTTCACAGTACCCTCGTACAAGCTTGGTATTGTAGACAGTGAAGTGTCATTCGATGGCCCGGGCAATAACATCTTGATGGATGAAATATCTAGTTGCTGGAGTATTCGATAAAGATTGGAAATGACGATTGTTGCGATTAATCCACGCAGTCCAACACCCAAGAGAAAAGAGAATGGACCACGGGATACCCGACATATGGGTAATGGAGGATTGGCACTGAGATTTCAGCCAAGAATGAAAAGGAATTGATCATGAGCAATCAAAGAAGACGAGTTGACTGCTTGGAATGACAAGGTAAGACCACATATCTCTAGCAAAGGGACAATCCCTAATGACGTGGATAGTATCTTCAATGAAATTCGGACAATGCGGACAAAAATGGGTTGGAAGTGATGTGGCGAGAAAACAGATTGTCTTTAGTAGCAAGACGCCCTTGCGCAACAAGCCAGAGAAAATGTAAGACACGCGGATTAGCGTTAACTTTCCAAAACAACAACAAGAAGAAGAAGATAGACTATGGAAGTCAGCACAGTGGTCGTGAGAATTTGCTAGTGAACCTAAAACATGTCTCCTTTAACAAAAACAACTAGGGAATAGAGCGAGAAGAGTGAAATACAGAAAGAGTTTAGAAAAATAGAAGGGAAGAAAATTTTGTAGCAACTTCCCCTAATCAAACTTGTATTCCTCCAGCCACCATCTTGCATTTGACAGAAGATATATTACAACCTGAACGACAATAATAATTACTAACATTTTGCCTATACCAATAAAGAGAAAGAGAAGGAAATCTAACCGAATTACGCTATAACTTGGAAAATAGTAGCACAGCACATACTTCCCAATGTCTGTGGTTAAAAAGAAGCGAGTCTCACATCCAGTGATAACCTCGTGATCCAGAGTGGAAGTAGTGAGAGGTGACTATCAGTTCCATCAAAAATGTTCAGCCCAAATAAAAAAAGAAGTACCCGACCCAAATAAAAAAGAAGAAAAAGAGAGAAACTTCTCTTGCAGACTGCATTAAGATGGTGTATTTACGATGAGTGCATTCCTGTCACAAACTAATTATATTCACACCATGTCTTTTTTATACATTTGCAATCTCAGATACGCCTAAAACTTGAGACCCTTTTGGATGAGAAGGCTCGTTTGGCACATGAGAACTCTGTATATGCTCGTGAGAACCGCTTCTTGAGTTAAATTGTGAATACCACCAACTTACCCACTTACCATGCAGGACGTTGTGTATTTAGACGAGGGAATTAAGGAAGTTACAGAAGTTTATCCCATCCCTGCAGTCTCCAGGATGCTCTCTGTTTCCCCACCCTCACCTCCGTCCCCACGCTCACCTGCTGAGATTCTCCAATCTATTACCTCTCCATTGAAGAAGCAAACAAGTGCTGAGATTCCCCAATCTAAAACCCCTCCATTGAAGAAGCAAACAAGTGCTGAGATTCCCAAACAGCCGCATGCGATGCGACAACAGATGCCCATCAGACTGAGGCACCACAGAGTCCTGATAGTCTAATGGATGGTCCTCGGACTGAGGCACTACCGATTTCCTGCGGTCCAATTTCCACTGCAGAGGATTCAACAAGGCATGCAGATGCTTCCTCCTAGCAACTTTCTTTGAAATTACTCCACGGTTTGTCCAAGGTTTGTGTCAAATTCGTGCATTTTCTTTTATTAAGTTGTTTTCTTTCCGAGAGTTGATACGATACATGAAAAGTTAATTTATTCTTTTTGTAAGTGTGTATCTTAGAATTTTGGTTTTGTTTTTACACAATAACATGAAGCCCATTTCCTCAATGATAATCGCAGTTGACCTAGCTCCTAGATATTCTTGTTATACGCAAATTGTACACCGACTTCTGGAGTAATTTCAATACCACTCATCATAGTATGACAGTAAGTTATATAACAAGTTTCAAAACCGCTAAAACATCCTGCAAACTTGAGGGATATACCTGGTTTAGTAATGCAGTTTATGTATGCATTTATATGCATACAAGCACAAGAGTCTTTACACAATAGGGAAGGGCAGATGAACGACTATAATCCATGTACCACAGAGTTGTGCTTTCAGACTTGCAGACCAAGAAATTTTTAAATCATATGAAAACAAGAATTGCCTGCCCTTTGTATCTATTAGCAGGTGAACCATTGGATTTTTTATTCCATTACTGGGCACGGGATGTGGCTTACACAGTTCTTTTACACCAAGATCACCAATGCAGCGATCCCACGTGAAAAGCATTTCGTGAAACTGTTATTTCAGAAACGGAGAATATTGATATTTTTTTTGGCATGAGTCAGATAATAAAACTGTTTTGCGGCTCATTTTTTTAGTTGCAGCGAAATCTATTGATTCTAAAGAAATCATTTTCCGACTAAAGAAACGGAATGTAAGAATAAAGCCTTCAGTGCATTGGTTGGCTATCATTATGTCACTACCTCAAGACCTTTCATTCATGGAAAAAATGGAAAGTGAATTTTACATTAGACCTCAAAGTTTGCTTCTATAGGTCAAAGCCCATTACATGCACAGTGATTTCAATACACCATATGTACATATAGCCAGTGCAGTTTTCTCCAGCGACTCGAACAAATCTGGGCGAGATTATGTAAATTTTACGTATGGATGGCCTGATAAGGAGGCTGCTGCTTTTTAAGCTCCAAAGAAGATAAAACCTCCCTGGGCATCGAAACCAGTTTGATTTTAGAATAACTGGAAAAACAGACTAGTTGATCCATCGCCAAATGACCTAAGATCTGCAGGTTTCACCAAAGCCCTGCATAGCGGGCATGTTCTTTCCCTCTCGAACCTGGAAACGCAGGACTCAATGGCATCAAAATAAATAAAACCAACAACCAACATTGAACATTGTGCCATGTTGATGCAAGTTGTGCCAGTGCTCTAGAACTGTTCTCATGATCTGAAAAAAAAACAAAAAAAAACTGCCAGATACAGCATCCAAGCATGACAAATGACAACTCAGCATGCACATTTAGCCGCACCACAATGCACTTCAACAAATACAACAAAGCCAGAACCACGCTAAACAACTCAGCTTCAATGAGAAATTCATCACCAATCACCATGCATCTTCTACAAATGGAATTTAGACATGGCTTCCCCATAAATAATTCCATTGTTAGTTTTCCAATTTCAATTTCAAGAGGAGTTGGGTGATTGATTTAGCTTATATCAACAAACAGGTTCTCCATATACTCACTTCTTGTTTGGAGAGGTCAATATTTCCAGACAAAAGATATAACCATTGAGTACCGAAAGAAAAATGGTAACTTTGAAGAGTATGAATGCTCTGTGCTGTGAAGGGAGGATAGAAAACTAACCATTCTGATACGCAGTCTTCACAGAATATGTGTTTACAACGTAGTAAGATTGGGGCATGCATTTTTTCCTGGCAAATAGCACACAGATCACCTGCAGCACTGACCTGTAATTGACCAAATCAACTACAATACTTTAATGACTTTTACCTAGAAATAAATATCATGGAAGAAGCCACTCAAAGTGATAACAAGCATATTAGAAAATCTATGATCCGAATACAGCTTTAAAGTTGTAATACGCGTAGCTCAAAATCAAATCAACGAGGCATCATGAAAAGAGGTTTTACACATTCAACAAGTCACTTTGCAGGAAGGTCATAGTCATTTAGCAACAGTACAGGAGAAATTCACACATCCTTTTTAACTGAATGTTACGGACTCAGTGATCAGAATCGAAGATTCATGTACGTATAGCATCATTTGGCTTGATACACCAAGGGATGGATTCATAACTGAGCGGGAATCTGACGTGTCATATACGAATCCATATAGTTTCAAATTCATAAGTTGGTGATTTGAAATTTGAACTGTTCAACTTCTAGTCCGAATGATCTTAGATTATTTTCCTTCTAATTCCTTAAAAGTACATGCATCCATGGATTGTTACAAAGAATAGCAATGGATCATAGAGTATAGTTTCAGAGATCATGCCAACAGGTGCAATTAATCCCAAAAACAAAAAAGCATCAACCAAGAAGGAAAAGGTCGAAGAAAAAGGTACAGCCACTGATAGAGCAACATAAGTATCGTTCAGCCACTCTTTAATCTTTTATTTGGATCAAGGATTTGTGGAGGGACTTACAGAGTACAGGAAAGAGGCAAAATTCACCTTTGATTTCCTCAACATTCTCCTTTCCCTTGACCACTCCCTCCACTAATCCATGATCCAAACGCCGCCTTAAAGTTTTACTAAGCATAGTTGAAAATCATTCAGCTATTTCAGAGATGTGACTGCAAAAATTTGCACCCCCTAGCTAAAGTAAGGAAAATCTTCTACGATTGATCTCTAGTTCATTTGCAAATGCAAATAGATAGACTTAATTATCAGTTTTAGGCTTTTAGCCCACAAAACAAACATCCAACCGTACGCTTCAGCTTTGTCTCCTGGATCTTTTGAAGATTATAAGGGAGGCATTCAGCATTTAGTTAATCTATGGTGATGAAAAAGTAAATATGCTGATTACTCTATCAAATGGCTTGTCATTGAAAGAAAGCACCTATAAGATACCATACTTCAGAAAGAACAACCAATAAGCCTAGGAAAGTTTATAGCCTCCATTAATATCCTTAATTAGCTCAACCACAACAGCAGAAAATTTAACTGAGCCGCATTTTGCATTTATTTGCTCGACAGATCCACATGGTAAGAAATCTTTGATCAGACATGGAGCGAAACACCACAAGGAAGTCAGGTGCTGTATCAAACAAATGGAGTGGGGGAACAGCTTTTCTTTTTCCGCTGGAAAACATTCCTAATACCTCATTACTCAGTTATGCATACGAAAATAAATGATGCAGAAGGTGATATACTTTCAATATTCATTCCCATATTGCATACAGATCTCCGTCAAGTAAACAAGGAGAGTAGGTTGCGTGAAAGAATGATATTGCACTACCTGCTCCGACGTCGCATAAGCACCATAATGAATCTCTCTGCGAGACAATGCCTTCAAAGCAGCAAAGAAGGATTGGACCTGATAACAAACCCAAAGGGAAGTTGGGAAAGACCAGCCACCACAAGGATCACAAATTTGGTGACATTGTGACAATAAACAAATACTAAACAATATCAAGGCTTTGTTAAATAAAAGAAAACCCATATCGAAGCTGTGCATTTACCAACCGGGGGGGGGGGGGGGGCGGGGGGGGATGGGGACCATACCTTCTCAACCACAGATGTGAGCTTGAAAGTCAGGTACAGCCCAGTCATTAACGATGAAAAAAGGCTCCCATATTCTTTGTTCAAGAAGAAACGATACCAGACTGGAGCTGGGAGCAAGGCACGGTACAACAAAAGCAGATACTCAACCAAAGTTAGCAGTTGACCCTGTAAAACAAGAACCTCTACAATCAGAGAGTACTTGTGTTTAAAATAACTATTGAAGATTAAGAACATGAAAGCGGGAATCAAATCCATGAAATCAACCCAATCTACCTGCTTACGGTAATTCCGGCCCCTGCTATTTTTGAAGTACATTAGTAGGATACACTTGAGAATCATCGCTGCTTGACGAACCAACGTGTCTAAAACAAAACCAACAAGAATTATCACAAGCCTGTACATGACTAGCAGGAACACTGAAAAGGTAAATCAAGTATACACAGAAACTTTAACAAGGGGGAAAGGCATAGACAAAGGGGATGCCTATATTCGGAGATGCCAGAAGTCGCTTTGATATAAGATTTTATCTTGTTTCCTTTTTATTTATTATCTTTGATCTCGAAGTCAACTTTTTCTTTCCTTGGGCAGTCTCCCCCAACAAGATGGATCTGTTTGGATTTTGGTCCATGATGGTCTTTTTATTGATCTTAACGATTGGATTTCTCTATGAATGGAAAAGGGGTGCTTTGGATTGGGAATTAGCCCTGTCTTGGGGAATAAGATCGATTTATATAGGATTTTTACAACTTTTCATTATTTTAAGTTTTACTATTTTTCGCCCTTTCTTTCGAAAGCATAAAAGATGATGTTGAGGAGGAAGAGAACGATAAGCCAAAGGAGGAAGAGGAAGAGGACGATAAGCCAAAGGAGGAAGATGAGGAGAAGAGAAACATGCTTAAGGCTTGACTCTTAGCTAAGGAAAGAAAGACTGTCATAAACAAATGAAATTTAGGAGAAAAAGACAGCAACCCACTGGAGATGTTGAATCCACAAGAATGTGTTAATTTCTTACAGGATCTGAATAAAAGCCTCATAAAGGAGAAGGCAACATGCTTTTAGAATATTAAGATTCTACTCATATAAGCATTGTGTAGATTAGGTTGACCTCCCCTGAGGTTACTCACAATTTCAGATACCACCCATATGAAATGACTTTGACCCCGCTGCTGCTTCACTTGTGGGTTTAAACTACCCCTTGGTCCCCTTCTTTAAGTTGAAGTCAAGGAGGTGAGCAGAGATTCCGGTGTGGTGGTTTTGGGGTTTGCAGGGATAAGTGTGGAGGAAACAAGAAAGAATGCCGGGCTGCGATGGAGAAAGCAGTGGCCAAAGTGGTGGACGGAGTGATGCTGGTTGGCAGTGAAGAGACCTCTGCTGGCTGTAACCAAACCCAACTCTATTGTCTTACTGTAAGAAAACCAGGAAGCAAAAAATCCAACCCCCTCAATCATCAGTCTCAATGTCTCATGATGGAAGTTTCAAGCCCCAGCGAAGACGGTCAGTTGATTAATCCCCCAAACCCCTCTTTCTTGTCTCATTGGAGCTGCCTTTCCTTCAGACCACGGCAGTTCGGAATTGGCGATTGCAGCAGTGGTTCCATTTGGGGGTTCTCTTCTTTCTCTCAGGTCTCATCAATTTTATCCAAAAAATCAAAGCTGCAGTTGTTACTTGTTAGGGATTGTGCAAAAAAAAAAAAATGATTGCCAAGGTTTCATTGGGCCGTGAGGGTTGCGGTGGTTGAAGAAGGTTAAGGGTGAAAGATATTATGCTCTATTAGGCTCACCCTACGTGTTGGCCAGTTGATTACACCACAAAGTGAATCATAATAAATATACATAAAATTGCTAAAAGCCTAAAACACGTTGTCCAATAACAGCATTTAGCCGTGCCCATCCTAAAAAATAACAGCATTTAGCCAACAAGTCTAACTCAGAGGTCAATTGTCAGAAACCATAAGAATATTCTAAGTAATTGTCAGAGACATAAGGGAGCTGTGTGTAATTTATTTGTTGAGTTTAACTTTCTTGAGACCCAACATTGCTAGTGACTCCAAAACCCCAAGTCATGGAACCCCAAGAAAGAAGCAAGTGCATGCAAGTGTTAAAGAGATGAAAAACAAAAAACAGTTTCTTCACTGCTCCATACAGAATTAACGACACTCAAAAATACAAGCCACAATATAGGAGTGCTAGGTAAAAATCATACCATTCACCATAATGATGAAGATAGCATGCCAAAAGGGTGGTATGGCTTTTGGAGGAAGCATGATCAATGGATATAGAAGATCATCATTCCGATACCACCAGTACAGACCAATCACATGGTTCAAGAACACAAAAGAGATGCCAATGAGGACATATATTTTCCTCTCCCCCTGAAAAAAAAAAAGACAATTTATAAGCTTACTAATGCGGTTTTAGAATAATACAAAAAATGACAGTGAATATAAACCAAATCTTAACAAAGGTTCATAGTATGGAAAAACATTTGCAGCACCTTCAGAGCTGTTTGCTTCCGTAGAATTTCATTCGACTTGAACATCACTGCAGCAATCCAAATTGTAACAAAAAAACCTGCACCCTCGCAACCCTCAAATTTCAGTATCCTAGAAATCATTCGGAAAGTTAAACATCCACTAGAACAGTTAATAGATCAAAGACGGAAACTGTTGAAGCAAACCTTGCAAGTGCTGCCGAATGAAAACGACTAAGAGAAGCAAAGAGAACGGAAGGACCTGCTCAATCCACCTGGCAGCCTGCTGTATGTCATATCTCTGATAAGGAGAATCCCTAATGCTGGCCCCACCCCCATCCACAGCCTCCCCACCATCAACACCTCCTCCATTGAGTGATTGCGGAACACTCTCTTCAGTCCCGTGATCATTCCTGGAATCTCCATGACCCTCCAATGCTGCCGAAATCGATGTGGCTGACATCGTTCTACCCATAGGCTGGACATGTACTTCATTCTGTGCATTCGAATAAGGCAGAACAGTTCCAACCCGATCATGGTCTTGTTCGCCAGCGCCAATAATCCTAATAGAAACCTCCCCGCCGTTGCTGGTGGTCACAGCAGGATCGTTCCGAACGTGATCCTGGAAGCTGAATGAGGGGCTTCTGTTTAAAAAGCTATCGGATTCGGGGTGACTCGACCTTGTTCGAAGAATACCCGAGTACTCCAACAACGTAGTCACAGGGGAATGGAAAAAATTGGATGCAGATAATTGCATTCCGTATCTTCTCGAGGAGTTGCTGCTACTCAACGAGGAAACCCTGTAGGCATCCGAATTTCCAAGAGACGGTTCCATCTGCGATGATTCCCTATTCCTAACCCTAACCCTAAGAGAAAATTCCCCCAAGTTCAACAGTATTAAAAGTCAGATCTTTTTTTCGCAAAATAACGAACATTGATATAAGACGTCGATTGAAAATGAGCAGAAACGTTGACGATCATGTAAATGGATGAAAATCATACCTACGAGATCGAAACTCCGTTGAGAAGACCGTTTCTGTTATAATCCGAATGAGGTGAGACGATGATTCATGCAGCCAGGAACCCTAATTCGAAAACCGATCAGCGAATTATACGTTTCCAGTGGGGACGAAAGCGTCGTGACTGGACCGTTAATCTGTGTCTTGGTGTTTTATAGCTGCCGATGACGACAGAAACGGTCTCCGGTATTGGTAGTGGCGGCTTTCCAAGCTTATTAATTGCAGCGACCAAGGGAGAGAGAATCAAGGAAGATATTAGAGATATGGAGATTGGAGATGATATCGTTCGTAATGGTGGAGCAATAACTAAAGAAATCCGTCCTCTCTCTCTCTCTCTCTCTCTCTCTCTAAGAGAAGGGCGCGAGGAGAGAGAGCTCAAGGACAAAGAACACAATTCTGCTCTTAATTTGGCTAATTCTAACTTTACTCTTTCTTTCTTTTTATTCTCTTTTAAGAGGATTTGCCAATTTTGCATTGTACTATTATTTTCAACAAATACGAAATTAAATTCTTTCCGCATTATGTGAAAAATCCATGATTCCCACCATCTATTGTTGATCCCGTCATGCATTTTTTTGCAGTGATTTGAATCAACTTGATTGAAAATTAATTGGTGTATCAAAATTTAAATTTTGGTTTATAGAATAGATGGCCATGGACAATTTAACTTTAAAAATTTATACCGTCCATTTTATAAATTAAATTTGATATACTAATCGATGTCCGATAAAATTAATTTTTGCATGAATATATTATTCTTCGAGTCCTACAAGATAAACGGTTCATATTATTAATGTAACAAATCTACGATGGGGACCACATATTACGGTGGTGGAAACTTGAAATTTTCCACCTAGGGTGGAAAGAATTTAATATTAACAAATGCACTTAATTCTTTTCTTTTTCTATTTTGCAACTTCCGCATAGAGGTCTAGATTGCCCTCTGGATAGCAAAAATCATATCAACTCTAAAATGTGTTAAATTAGAGTTGGATTATGTGTGTGTGTAAGGTAAGGTAAGTAAATAAATAAATGAATAACATTTTTTACTACTATACGTACGAGGAATGCTATAATTCGGAGAGGGGGATAGCTTCTTCTTCTTCTTCTTTTCAGAGTAAAAAAAGATATATTAATTGGATAGGAAAAATGCCTAAACATCAAAAAGTTCGGAGCTCCTTGGAACTTAGCTAATACTACATCCTCGATGATGGAATATTTTTTAATCTTTCATATGTATGGGCTTTTAATTGGATTAATAATTTGTCTATTGGAGAGTATTATGTCACCAATGTTTCATTTGACTTTTCCTATCGTGCAATCAAACATGCATATGTGATGTGAAGGAAACAAAATTCCAAAGACAGTATCGTAGTAGTTCAAACTAACTAATATAACTACGGAACATGAGTTTCTTTTGATATAATAATAATTGATAAAGCACTTCATCTCCTCATTATATAATTTATTATATACTATCTTAATTTAGCACTCCAATTGATTATTATAAAATCCTTTAAACTCCCTTCATTCAATCCATCATGTGTGCACAGAGCATGACAGCAACTAATTTTTTAGACAGAAAAGGTAAGGGAAAATACAACACAAACCTAAAAATATTATCTCGCGCGTTGTACATAGGATGGACACAAACCAACACTGCAAACACAATATACTACTATATCATCGTACATAAAGTGGTCTTAAAACCCAACTTTGTTTAAGCATTCTAGGATTCGATTTGCGTACATTTGTACAAATTTTGTTTGCAATTTGAATATTGCTATACGGATGGGTGTTAATAAGGGTCATCATCGGGCCGGGCCAGCCTGCCAAGGTACTATCCAAGCCCGCCCACGGGCCGGGTCGATCGGGCTTTTTCTTTTTTGTGGGCCGGGTGGGCCGAACTACCTACTATAAATTGAAGCCCAAGCCCGGCCCATGGGCTAGCCCAATTGACGGGCTAGCGGACCAAAAACCGGGCGGGCCACCGAGCGGGCTTAAATTTCCTTGGACAAGGGAAAAAAGAAAGGATTTTGTGAAATTTGGGACTAATGGGCGGGCCCGTGGACGGGCTTTTGGACGGGTACCACGGGCGGGCTACCGGGCAAGCTCACGGGCTGGGCCTACGGGCAGGCCGAGTAAAAATTTATAGGCCCGAGCCCGCCCATTACAAACTATGGGCCGGGCGGGCTTAGGGTCATCGGGCCAAATGATGACCCTTAGGTGTTAAGTTGCCCAAATTAAAGTTGAAATTTTCAATATTGCATTACCTTTCAAAACAAAAACAAGATTGAACATTCTTACAAGTCGCATATTGCACCTTATTATTCCGCAAACATTAATTGCACTTTAAAGAACTTAATGGAAGATATTGTGCGAATTTTGTTGTGCACAAAATATTTATGAACTTTGAGTTCCAAGGCAATGCCAAGACTTTTAGAAAAAGATAGTACAAGGAGCAAAGTACAAATTTTAATGTTCCTAGTGTCAGGGAAATTTCTCCCGCACATGCTAAAAACCGATCATTTTATACCTTTAAATGAAAAAATTAGATGTTATTATTCAAATAGACAAGGTAAAAATGTAGATTAAAATACACTTCGTCCCAAATAGATGACCATTTTAGGAATTTTATTATGGATCGAGAAATAATTATCACTCTTTTCAAATTATCTTTCCCTAAATGCCCTTTAATTTTGTGGAAAAAATCTATTCAAGCAAAAAAACCAATTTAATTTTCTCTAATTATCCGCTTTGGACTTAAAACAAGTATAGTAAAACACATATCCCAAATCTTTGCGGGCAAATTAAGTCGTTGACAATTCCACCAAAAAATTGAAATCAAATTTTAAAGTTTAATTCCCAATTCGAAAAAGAAAAAGAAAAAAAGAAATCCTTATAAAAAAGAGAAGTCTACTTTAGCTAGGAGAAAATTGAAAAATCATTTAGATTTCTGCCCCTTTTTTTTTGGTAATGTAAGGTGTCACGGATAGCTTGCATGCATTTTATACTAATCCTTATAACCCCTCCCACGGCCTTACAAGCAAAGGTGAGGTGATCCGAAGAGTTAGTGACAATGAGAACCAAACTTGAGATTTTAAAAGAGAGCAAACCCCAAAAATCTAAGCCAATACGACCGTACCACCCCTTAAGATTGGGTTTTTTACCTTTTACTTTTCAAATGGAAAAAAAAAAAAGAAAAAAGAATGGAGCAACAAGACGTGTCCCCCGGTCATCCATTAGCAGAGTATTAATTGAACTCCGCTAATGATGCTCGTTATAGATAGATCATCCATCATGTCCCTTAGACACCTCCAATATTTACAACTAAGGTAAAGAGTGATAAAGACACTTACATGGCACCTTGTGTCTAAGGAAGTCTTTTGAGCTAGGAGATCGATTTGACTCTTACTTGTGAAATATCGATTTCTAAGATGGGTCAGTCTATCGGAGAATTTTTTGTGACTTTAATCAATTGAACTCCTATTAGTGGACAGTGTTGAAATAGATTAACCATATTAGTCAGCCTACTGGCATCGAATATACTCAATTAAATTTTTTTATTTTAATGAGATTCCTCCTACATCTCTTCCCGGCGAGTGCCATTGACATGCTTGGCCAATCTTTTCAACTACTACTAGTATATATCAGTCGTTGCTCCTTCCCAATTTGAATTCTTTTATTCCCAAACGATTTTACATATTTTCATTGACATAAACTGTCATTTTCCTCCATATATAGCGTTAATTAGTGACTGACCTCCATAATATTTGAGGGACTTGTATTCCTGTGTCCGTCTACAACTTAGCTAGCTACCAAATACTTGTGGTTTTCATGCAATGTCCCAATCATTGGCGTTGATTGCCGTCTATGTAAGTTCATCAGTATATTTTAGTATTAATTATGGATGGATTGTTTTCCATGGTCATCAAATTAAATGTCATGGCGGGCCGGGGTCGAATACTGATACCAAAGATCCCTAAAAAATTACTAATTTACTGCTATATAGGTTAAGTTTGAACAGGCAAACCCGCCAATCCTTGACTCACTAAATTTGAATTAAAGATATTGTTGGTTTTCAATCTTAAATTCTACAGGATCCCGGGATATTTGACTCTCCATTAAAAACTGGAACAATATTTAACATTTGCCCACGGGAGATACATAACAACATATGCCTTTTTTTATAGGGCCGGGCCGGGCAGCTGTTAAAGGAGTAGATAAGAAGCAAAGATAAACTTAGATTTTTTTCTTTTTGGTGGTAAATCAGAAACTGTGATTTTTTTAGTACGAGTACTGTGTAACGATAGATCTAGAGAGACATATATATATATATATGTCGCAGTTCATTTCCCGTAAAAACCACTTTAACTTAATAAAATTCGGACCTTTCTTTTCCGATAGAATTTCGATGATCCAAGCCGCTCAATGTGTTCAGAATATGATTTTAAGAGTATCCGCGAGAAATCAGCAAAAAAAATGACCGGGAAGGGATTCATCCGAGCAGTTTTTGTTTGTTTTTTATCGAACAGTTTAAACAAAAACTGCTCAGATGAAGCCTTTCCCGGTTATTTGTTTTGCTAATTTCCTTTACCCACTTTTAAAATCGTGTTCTGAACACATTGAACGACTCAGATTATCAAAATTCGAACGGAAAATAGGAGAAATGAGAATGTCCTTATTTTAACTAAAATAAAGACCTCTTCATTTGAAAATGACTATATATATATGATGCAGTAATTAATTAAAAGCATGGCCGCATGATGCAGTACCACTACTACCTAACCTTCTGGTCATTGCGAATTAGTAGTAAGTTGAGAGAGAGAGATGGTGGGTAGCCAAAGGCACAACAAAGCAAGTGGTAGTGGTGGACGTACAAGAAGGGGTGGGCCTAACCAGAGACACCAAGACAACAAACAACAAAGTGCTCTTTTCACACACTCTTGTCACTGATTGCTCGGAATTATATGTATGGCCTAGCCTCCACAGTCCACACACACACTCTCTCTCTCTCTCTCTCTCTCTCTCTCTCTCTCTCTCTCTACCGAACAAATGAACAATACTCGATCAACCAATAATAACCAGTTTGGTAACAAAGGCCACGGCTGTGACCTGTAAAGTCACGAGCCTACACTTGCGGTATCCTGTAAAGTAGAACTAGCATATAAGTTAAGCACTTGAACCAAAACCAAGCCCCTGAAAAATTAAGGAAAGAAAAAAAAAGTTGATCCGATGGACAAGCTAGAAGAAAGCCAATTCTGAATTCCCACCCAACAAAAATATACAAATCTAGTAGTAGTAACTAGTATAATATCGATTGATGGTTTGCAGCGGTCACGTGACACTAAATAATATATAACGATGAAGATCATTGGCAATGAGGATCGCTCTCTATGCTTTGTTTGCATGTTGTTATCCTCTTTCTCTTAACTTCCTGGGTCCATTTACCACTAAAAAGAGATCGACTTCAAAAAAAAAAAAACCATTGTTTTCTTTGTGGCCACTAAATCAAATTTATCATATCTAAAGCGCTGGATCATACAAAGTTATCACAATTCAATTTCAATCTACTACTAGATGGTTGGTTCAATGCGTAAGTACTTTGAATGACTCATTCAATGTTTGGAATCAAGTTTTTTCATACCTATTTGGTGAAACTAAACATACTCTTTTGAACATGTAGCACTCGATGAAATCTTAACTTCGGCTCCAACATAAATGCTGTCACGCCCCGCCCAGCGCACGGCGCCCTATGCGGGCCCGAGCTGGTGCGGCCACGTGCCCACGATGATCTCATTCATCTTTGTACAATATTGTCCGCTTTAGACACCTAAAGACCGTAGACTTCCCAGTAGGGTCACTCATCCCTGGACTACCCCAGGATGAACACACTTAACTGTGAAGTCTCTATGTTCTTTGGCTCGCCCTCACAGTTTTAAAAGGCATTGTACAAGTAGAATTGATCATTCCTTATAAATTGTGACATGCCCTCCTCAACCGACGAGTAGGCTGTCACAAATGCGGTGAAATTCTTTGCAAATGACGATGTTATAATTAGTGATGCGAGCAATATTCCCTGGTGGATATGTGTATTGACTATCTGCATATCCAATTTGAAGAAAAATAAATAAAATATCAACCCACATATTCTCTCCTTTTTCTATTTATTTTCTTTGCCAGGAGTGGTGTAACGCCCCCAATTTTGGGTACGTTAAATGAGGCATTTATTATATAATAAAGAGAGTCTGGCTCATTATTACATCATAAATACATCATAAGGAAAAGGTACATTTATTCAACAAGGAAGGAAACTAGGGTTCCTAATACTACTCTGCTTGCTCTTCCATCCTAGCAAGCTCCTCTGCTCCAAAAGCTTCCACGGTGTACATATTATCCTGTTCATCTAAGAAATCTGACACATTATATCGGCGTCGCCACCCATATAATATGTCAGGGTCACCAAAAAGGCAACACCGTGAGCTACAACGCTCAATAGAGTAAACCCTACCCACTAACTCATAACTTACAAACAGTAAATCATATACGACGAATAGTAACAATCACACATCCACATTCACTATTCAAGTATCGTTGGTGTCCATGTTTTTTCTGTGTTTCTCCTACGCAACTCATCGTAGACCGTGTCTCCATTTTCACTTTTCATCACCAAATCAACATTTTCAAAATCCGTTTTTAACACACCCAACCTCGGTTCCGCCGTTCCGGGTTCCCGAGTATCCTCACAATGGTTCCGCCGCACCGGGTTCCCATTGGCACACATTTGCATTGGCTCCTCTCCGCGGATAACCAAGCCACACACCCAACCTCGGTTCCGCCGTTCCGGGTTCCCGAGTATCCTCACAATGGTTCCGCCGTCCCGGGTTCCCATTGGCACACATTCACACACACATCTCACATAATGCCATCAAAATCGGTCATTATGTAGTTTCAAAAATATTTCCTCCTTCGAAACACATTTTTTCTTGTTAACCACACCCTAGGTGTCATGTTTCTATTTTCTCGATTTCCGTGTCTCGTTCTCATGCATAGACTCCGCGGTAGGACTTTTCACATACGCAACCATAAATCATTCATTGTAATCTAACAAGATCATCCAATTCTATATTGCTAAGCATGCTCGAAAAGATCAAAATATGAATACTTCAAATCAAGCGTTAAAATCTTATCTTTCGAAAATCGTTATATCTTACTTTTTGAGAAATTCAATACAACATATGTTTATTTAAGACAAAGTCATTTATCCAACACGTTCATACCTCCATTAGTGAGATAAACTTATTGACAATCATGCATTTTAAACGATAAGCTTATTTACTTGAAACCAAACAATAGATAATCTTATCTACGATATTGATACTTTGAATCAAGAACATGCTACTCTCTAACGTAGATTTTATACTATACGTAGAGTTATTGGATTAGGGTTCTACGTATACTTAGGGAAGTGAGTAGAGAAAATCTACATGATCGTAATGTCATTTCAAGATTTTGTAAAACGAGCTTGCTATTTATTCCTAATACTTTAACTTGCCTTATCATAAGCAAAATAACTAAAGTTATACTAGGGAAAATGAGTAGAGATTTATCTACCTTGATCCGAAACTTAGTCGGGGCCGAATAAGCTAGTTGGAAGATTTCTACGGGCGGTGAAACTTGCAAATCTGGACCAAACTTTGGATGGCAGTAACTCGGTCAATATTTGGCCGAATACGATCGTTCTTGGGTCAAAGTTGAAGCTCTCGAAGTGCTCTACGACTTTCGTGAAGGAAGTTGATCCTAGAAACTACTTTAGGTAGGAGAAAAATGGTGATAAAGGCAGAGACAGTATGCTGTCTGGAAATGGAAATCCGAGATTTTTACTGAACTTCGGATGCCAATATCTTTGTCATTTCTTCACCGATTGGGATGGTTCTTGGGTCTAACTTGAAGGTTTCGAAGTGCTCTACAACTTTCTCGAAGGGAGTTGGTTCTAAAAACTACTTTAAGCAGGAGAAAAATAGAGATTCGTGGAGGGCAGTAAGCTGCCTGGAAAAACAGAAATGGTTTCTAGAGAGAAGTGAGAGCAAGAAGTGATGGTGTGAATTGAATGGAAGGCATGGGGTGCTATTTATAGCCAACACTTGAGCTCCTCCTCCTTCCTCTATGGCCGGCCCCCCTCTCTCTCCTTCCTCCCATGGATTTGCTCCATTGTCATGTCCAATCAAGCTTGAAAGCATGCCAAGTCTTCCATGAGTTGTCACTTCCATTTGTTGGCCAAATCTTTAGGTCATCATGAAGGGTTTTGGACTTGTCAAGTCTATGGGGAGGTTGCTTGCAAGAAAGAATGAAATCATTGGCTAACTTTGTACTTTGAAAGACTAGAAATGGGTTGGCATGTAGTCAAAAAAATAGGCTTAAGGCTATAAATGTTGCTTGTGTAAGTAATCAATACTCATGCACACACTCCACCCCACTCTCTCCATCCGGCCTTTCTCTCTGTCTTTCTCTCTCTCTCTCTCTTTCTCTCTCTCTCTCTCTCTCTCTCTCTCTCTCTCTCTCTTGTATCTATATACATCCAAGAAAATCTAGGAAAGTAAGTCTAGGATTTTAAGACTAGAACATAGGTGTGCATGCATGGCAAAGCTAGCCTTGCTTCCTTGGAAGCAAAATGATGAGATTCCTTAGCCCATGATTTTGTATTGTCAAATCAAGGCTTTATTGGCAACTTAATTGCTATTAACCAATGGTCAAAAATTCTCCTAGCATTTATTAACCATTGGTTAAAGAAGGTAAGTATGAGCTTGAATGACTAGTCAAATCTAGGTTCTCATTATGGCAAGTCTAAGGTTGAAGCAAAATGATGGGATTCTTGTATGACTTGTCTTGTCATGCATTTAGGCAAGTCAAAGGTCTAATAACCAAGGGACAAAAATTCCCCTAACAATTATGGACCAAGGGGTAAATGGATATTGGTAATAATTTGATATGACTAGTCATGGAAATCTATTGTCCAAGGGATAATATTTTCCCTAACATTTATGGACCAAAGGTTAAAGTTTTCCCTTGCCTTTATTATCCAATAGGTAGGGTAAGTAATGATGCTAGGTAAAGTGAAATGACTAAACATAGGAATAAAATGATTACTCCTATAGTCTAATGGTTCAATAGGGTTCGGAGGGTTTCATAAGGTTCAAAGACGGTCAAAAAGGTCCATTTAGGGTTAGGAAATTGTAACTAGGTGGATTGGTAGTTCGGTTCTCTAACGAATTGGTTGGAAACTAATTCTACTTGCCAAGTAGGATTTCTAGCCAAGAAATATAATTTAAAGATTTTATCTAACTCGTTAGGAAAATATACAAGTGCTTTTATAAGCATACTTGTTTTTAGAAAATGGCTAGATTGCTCGGCGCGAAAAGATATAATTTTATAAGTTTCAAATCTAATTATGACGGATTATAAAAATTAAAAAGAAATTTTTAGTAGCAAATCCAAGTAATTAAGATAAAATTTAAATATTTAACGAATTTTTATTTACCAAAAATCAGGGTCGTTACAAGGGGATACCAGTGTGGAATGGAGACAAGAAAATAAGTTTCCCCATCGTTACTCTTGTCTGAAATTTCTTATGTTAATGTTATGTCTAAGCAAAAAAATACTAGAAAACTAGTAGTAATTAAGTAGAGGAGTTTGGGCGGGCTAGTAAAAAACATTGGTGGATAAATTAAATCTGCAGGAGTCAATTGTTTGATTATTCGAGAAGGAAACTTTAATTAAAAGCTAGCCACGTCAATCATGGCACTAGCATATGATGTGATAGGAGCAGTCCTTTCTTTTTCTCTCCTATGTACGTAGTAACGTAATATATGTCCTTTAATTTACACATAGATGTGGAAGCTTAATTAGCTTATTGTTAAACATGCCTAATGATTGAGCTCTAGCTCACCCTCAAATCTTACGCGACCTGCACTAAGCCGCAGTTTACTACTAATATATTGATGTTCCATCCTTCTTTTTAATTAACTAACTTCAAACCCATCATTCCATTTACTACAGTACCATTTATCCCGGCCCAGTCGTCGTCTTCCTCCACATTTCATTTGCCTGCACAATTAGTAGTACTTCTTTGTGTAATGCCACATACTTCAATTCTTTCTTTGTGTCTAAAAGTCAAAATAAATTTAGTTTAATCCCTTCTCAAATTTTAAAACAATTTTATCTTTCTTATTGAATTTTAAATTTTCTAATTCCCTTCTGAACGTAACATATAAGTTTATTAGCTTTATTGGCCTCTATTAATAAAAAAATGTTGTCTTCGCCACTGTTGATTGGATGCTCCAAGCTTATATTAATTGTTCCGATGTATTTTATATGGATATACGTACCAACGAATGAGACATACCATCTAAGCAAGTAATTAAAAACTTCTTTCTAACTAGTTCTTACGCCACAACAGGCAAGATTGTCTAGAATATTTTTGATGCATACACAATTTTCATTGTAATATTTTTTAGTTTATTATTTGAAATCCATAAGTTAGTAAAATTATTAAAACTTACTAGAATATTACGTTTTCTTATTTAGGTTGGTATGGTTTTTCTTATTTTATGTTTTACCTGGTTTACCGGGCTGAGGTTTTATTATGGGTTTTAATTTCCTTGGTATTATCTCCCATTAAACAAGGATGTGAGCCTTTATGCAAAGGAAGTTCTAGATTAATAATATATATAGTAATAATTAAGAGTTCTTGTATCTTATTTTTACAAATTCTTGGATATTTTGCAAAATTAACGAATTGTTTGATGTCGTTATTTTGAGAATTGAGAAAATTTTCAATCTCCAACAGACCATTTGGATGGTGAGAAATAATGAGATAAAAAAGCGGAGCCCTTTCTTTCCAAATCTCATCATTTCTGGTGAGTTAGGTGAGAGAGGGAAGAAGCCAATCAAAACGTTTTATTTTTGTACTTTTCTTTTTATTTCTCTCCAATCAATCTCTAAAAGCCATCACCAATTGTAAAAAGCCCTCTCAGTCGAGAAGAGATCCACCTGAACGCCAGCTACCAAGGATGCCGCCATCCAGACAAAGTCATTGGAGAAGATCCACGGCCAACCAGAGAGGACAACACGCCTAATTAGACACCATGAAAAGCCCTAGATGCCGCCAAAGAAGCAGCATCCGCATCCATGACCTATCACTGCCACAGAAACCCCATGACGCTAGGCCAATCGGAAATATATATCCAGGAGTACATTGGAGGGAAGACATATGATCCCACCTCCAATAGCCGCCAGCCCACCCTCGCCATTTAGCCCAAACTAGGATCCCCATCAAATGGAAACTGGTGGGTGGATGACAGCTGCCAAACATGGAGGAGAGACAATGGAGATGAAGAAAATGGCAGCTGGAGCAAGACGGTAGATCAGAAAAATCAGAGCTTGGAAAGGGGGAGAGAAAAAAGAGGAAGAAGAGGGGATGGGAGAAGGAGTCGGGGGAGGACCCACCTGACGACGGATCTGAAAGTGGAACCCTATGAGATAGAGAGAGAGAGAGATGACTCTTTTTGACGAACAATCTTGCAGGGAAATTAAAATTCATTTCTTTTGACTTTTAACAAAATCTATTTTACAGGGAAATGTTTTTTAGTTGAATTTGTGATTTCTATAATTTTTCTGGTAACTAAACAAAAAGAAAGTTATAAAAATTAATTTTTTCATCCTTTCCGTGAACTGAACGAGGCGTAAAATGTTGTCTCTCAAAGATGTCGCAAATTTGAATCTTACGAAACCCAAAATTTCAAATGTTGGGATCATTGAAGGTTTGACTGATAGTTAACTTCAATCTCTTAAAATTAGTCGGGTGTGCACAAATTGAACCATGTATCCGGTTATAAAAACAAAATAAAAATCCACTACATCGATCATTGATTGACGAAGGGGCTTTTAATTTCTTCGACCCCTACTATACTTGTCCCCATCCCCGTATGGACGGAGTACTCTTTTTACCAAAAACCGAAGGCTGCTTTGACCAGGGGGTACGTTCGTCCGTGGCTTTTATGCCACATCTCTCACAAGAATAAAAATAATATACAATTACTATTAATAGTATCATTCCAGTAGGAGGAGTATTTACCATTTACATAAGCCCTTCATTAAGTATTATTTAATTCCACATTAAACACCCACCCCACCAGGCTGATGCTCATCCATAAATCTTGCTTTCTCTTTCTCCGCAAGTACTACTACTCCGTTTTACTTGTAGTTTAGTAACTCCCCATTACTACCAATATTTGTATTCCTCTGGAGGAGTATTAAACTCCACTGGCGGGGACTGGTGGGAGTTTCCACTTCTCTCTCTCTCTCTCTCTCTCTCTCTCTCTCTCTCCTCCCTGTCTTTTTCTCTCGCACTTTCTCCCTCCGCCAGTTCATACGAAGCTTATCTCTTCTGGCTAGATTTCTTTCCGATTCGATCCTCATACACCGACAGAGAGATAACTCACTCATAGCCGGCCACTCTCTTTCTCTATTTCTCTTTCCTTTTATAGTTTGATATTGCGATATTCTCGGCTTCAACGGAACAGGAAGAAAGAAAGAACCGATTGTCAGGAGGTCTTCTTTGTTCCAAGATTTTGCCCCCTGATTCCGCTAAAGCTTCATTCTCAAATCTCCCCCAAATGCCTTACTTTTTAGCGATTGGTGTCTGTTATTAGGGTTTTGGTTTGGGCTTTCTTGCTCGCCTACTCTGGAAATCCCTGCTCTGATCAAACCCAAGTCGGTGGTTGAAGTAATGCTTGCAAGATTTTAGGGGTTCTTTGCAAGTTTCTTGTGCGCATTCTTGATTTAGTTTCAGTTGTACGTAAAAAGGAGTCGACTTTCTACGATTGATTACCTTTCAGACTTGGGGTTTCTTCCCTGGTTGCAAGAAAATCAGGTAATACTTCTGTTCCATGCTCAAAGCCTTAGCATTATTACTATTTCTGCGTTGCTCCACTTAGGGCACATCTCGGCGGCTTAAAACCTTGTTCAAGAAAAGATCTCGTCATTTGCAAATCTCAAAATCACATTTTTTCCCTTTATGTGGAAGAATGAACAACTGCCTTAGATGAGCAATGAAAATGATGGAAAGATTCTCAGAGAGATTAGTACTACTACTACTACTACTACTCCCTTTTAGAGGGATTCCAAAGAACATCAAAAGAATAAAAGTGATCTGAAGAGGGGGGCAACGGCTTAAAGCTCTCCAGCTCCAGCTTTTTGTGTTTTCTGGCTGTATACTTCTCTTACCTTTTTGCAAGTGCCCGTTAGAAGCTTCATTGAGAAGCTTTTCGTTCATAAGTTCCTGTTAGGAGACTAGTACTTTCTTTCCTTGGATCTATCAGTGCCGGCTGCATTTTGGGAGTTGACTTTTCTGTCTGGATCTGGGCTATTTTGCACACTGCTGACTTTTTATAATTCACAGCATCGATGGGGCTTCTTGGGAGGAGTCTCGCGATGCTTTCCGTTTTGTTATGGATCTTCTGGTTGCCGAAACTTGGGGCTCAATTTCCTGCTTCTTCATTAACGGCTGCACGTGCCCTAGATTCGCTTCTCCAAGACTATGCTTACAGGGCATTTGTGCGTCCCAGGACCGGCATTGTCTATGATGGGGATGTACCGTCGAATTTAACCGGGATTAAGATTTCAGCATTGAGGTTGAGGAGAGGAAGCTTGAGGAGTAGAGGTGTCCAGGCATACAACGAGTTTAAGATTCCTAAGGGTGTTGTTGCGCAGCCACATGTGGCAAGGCTTGTTCTTGTCTACCAAAACTTGGGCAATTGGTCTTCGATGTATTACCCGTTAGCCAACTACACGTATTTAGCTCCAGTGTTGGGTCTTCTTGCTTACAATGCATCAAACTTATTGGCAAAAAATTTGCCCGAATTGGAAATCAGGGCAACCAGTCAACCCATATCAATCAATTTTTCAGGTGTGAAAGCTGTGCCAGATGGGTCGGTTGCAAAGTGTGTTTGGTTCAACTTAAGCGGTTTGGTCAATTTCAGCGATCCAGTGTCTGATAACACATGCTCAACCTTTGAACAAGGGCATTTCTCTATTGTCATCAAGTCCATTGCCCCTTCTCCCTCACCGGTATCTCCTGTACCACCAGCGGGAGCTCCGAATCCAACTGGTGGAGGAAAGAAGAACCATACTACTCTATGGATAATTCTCGGGTCAGTGCTTGGTGGTCTAGCGGCATTGGTTTTGTTGGGGTTCCTGGCACTGTGGGTTGCAGGATACAAGCAAAGGAAGCAAATGCAACAAATGGAAAGGGCTGCAGAAGTAGGGGAATCACTACAGATGACCTCGGTTGGGAGCACAAAAGCTCCAGCTGCGACAGTCACACGAACACAACCGACCCTTGAGAGTGAATATGTGCTCTAGCTTCTGTCATATACTGTACAAGCCGCCTCCTCCCATTCATATTCAGAATTCGTTCTTGCACCAGCTATTCTTCTAACCAAACCTGCTTTCCACAGCTGTTTTTTCCCCCCTCCCTTGGTTTGTTGATTCTAGGCACTTTTGTTTTAGTGTGGGTTATATTGGGTTATTGTGTAGGATGATAATCTGCTATCGCTCACAAAAATCTTTGTAAGTTTGATGATTCATTGTGGTGTGGGTAGTAGGCTGTAGCTAAGAGTGAAGATTCCATTAATGTGATGAATTTTGCTGTCCCATTGACAAAGAATAAAAGTTTCTGGTTTTCCCTTCCAATTGTTGATGTTGTATGGTAGTATTACTTCATGAAGTTTTTTACTATTTTGTTGGTGTCATTCTGGTGGTGGAACACTCGTAGAACATACTTCAATATCTTTTGCTACTGGTGTGAACATTGTAATGGTAGGGATGGGAAGTGATGGATACGCTCCAAGCTCTCCACATCTATGACTTAGATATGAAGGTTTAATTATTAACTTTGATGTATGTACTATTTTATTCTATACGAGGTTGTTTTGAGTTTGAAGTACGATAACGTAACAAAGTCCAATGATATGAATAGGGGAAACAAGTAAGTACTATACTCTGTCAAATCATGGTGACGGTATGTTTGTCCTGGGATTTGGAAGTCATGGACTTTTTAACTTGTGCGACAACATCCAAATGGAGGTACGTACAATTATTGAACAAAACACTCTCTACTTACATGGTGGAGGAAACAACAGATCGACTGAACACAGGACGTAAGCAGCCATGTTTCATGTCCAGCTGCTGCTGTTGCCGTCTGTGACAGATGCATATACTATATGGAGTATATTAATTATTCTAGGAACACACCCAAACACATACCCATATACACACCCACACAAACAAGTGTGTGGGCCTCTATTGTGTGTGGGTGTGTATATGGGTGTGTGTTTTGGGTGTGGAGGTAGAATTACTCATACCATATACTATTAGATGCTCCTAGCACGGCCACACTGTGTCTCAAGGCCCTTAACTATGAGACGGAAAATCATTAACCGTTCACTAATAGATGAAAAATCATTAGATGCTCTTGGAGACAAACAAGTGGCGTTCTAGGACCCTTGACCACCGCACGCTATTTGTGATATCCCAAGTGATAGTTAAGGGTCCTGACGGCACGTGGGCAAGGCTAAATGGTGCATTTTCGCTATATTATTGGACTACAAGCTTATGACAACAGTCAAGTTGTTTTCACTAAATGGTATTTGAGGAGAATGATCTGCTCAGAATGATCTACTCGTCCGTGAAGGAGAGAGTTCACAAAAAAAAAAAGGTCTCGACAGAATTATATATACATATGAATTACTGCCATTGTCAGTGCAAAACTCAAACTGTGCATATACATATGAATTGCCATTGGCTGTAATAAATCTTGGATCAAAGGAATTCCTTTTTCCTGCCGAGTGCCGAATACATCAGATCCGAAAGCGACCAGGCCGAACAAGGATTATAATCTTGTTAGTTGAAGTGGGATGCTTTGTCATGCTCCCCTCACCCCCTACCGAATGTATTATTTTTATTATATATATTTATTAAAAGAATGTGTACGTGGCTCCAAGATACTACTCCTAGACTCCTAGTAAACATAATTTAAGGAGAAGAAAACACACGATAATAATACACTAATGACTGTTAGTAACCAACCAACAACTTTATTCCTTGGCTGATAACATAACAGCAGACGTTCCACTCGGGAATTTATTTGTGAAGACGACTACCATATCAATATCAAATATCAATAGTAAGTAGAGCATTAACTAAAGGAATCACAGTTGGTCCACAAGGGAATCAATGAGCATTCTTTCTTCTTTTATTTACAGTATTTTTTTAACTTAAAAAATTAAGACACAAGATTACAATCCCAACTAGGGGCATAAGTAGAAATTACATTTGTGAATTATAAAAGAGGGCTATGACGTCCCTTTAGTTCCTCGGATTTTGGAGGTATAGAAAGGACATTCTTTCGGTGGTAAAATTTCCTCAGAGCAGTCATTTCTGTGCACAAATTTTCCTGAAGACATGACACCACATTAAGAGGCAACAAAGAAATTGTTCAGCATAGGATTTCATCCTGTAAGCCACCCAGCTAGATATCGTGATGGAGTAAACATTTCAGTAAAAGAATACTAAAAAAGATCAATCCACCTACTTCCACCATCAATGGCTCATTAAAAACACTGAGGAAAAAATATGGTAACGGACAAAGAGGTGTCCTTCTTCACATCTGTTATTAGGGTCTGGATCTGATACAGCACCAGGCAATATCCGTGGACCACCAGTTTGAATGCCACCTATGCACTTTGACCTCTTGCTTACCTCTTAAGCTTTACTTAAGTAGGAGTATCATTCAACTCAACCCTGTCTTCCACTCTCCTCGTCCATTGGCCGCTTGCTCTGGGTGAGACGTAGTTGTTATGTTTTTTTGCTCTCTTTCGGGATCTTCGACAGGTCTAAAATCCCTGTAATCATGCACAAAGGAGTGTTGCTACGCCTGGTCGCATTTTCCTCCACACTTCTATGAAGTAATAAACTGTCAAAACAAAGTATCATGCCATGCAAAATTACTTGGCTCTTACATGGAGTAGCAATAAAAAGGAGAAAGGGGCCTACAGTTCTACCAATTATAGGATGTTCACATTTAATGCATCAAAGAGCACAGTACAGACATTAATGGAAGCAAAATACTAACAATCTTCAAAGCCATTATTGCAAAACGAGGGAGCTCCATACCACATTGATGACCAATCTACCCTTCTTGTAGTAGATGACCAGACCAGACCAGAATCACTTCTTCACCTACTCAATCAATCCACTCCTTCCCAATGGGCTCTAGCCCAGATGCACTTCATTAATCCTCTAAACTGGGAGGTCTTAGGTCCAAACTTCACTACAGGCGAGAAGTGTTGCCGTGGTGGTTTATACCCCACGTCCCTGTCCCTGCCCCTTCCCCCTACATATAGAGTAGTGCAAGTTCTCGCAACACATGAAAAAATAATAATAATAATAACAACTCAATCCACTCATTCGCTATCTCACATCACAGAGGCTATCTTCAGAGTGCATCTGAATTGTCAACATCAACAACAATCTCCCTACCATGTCATTTCATTGCTTTAGATAAGTGGCATATGAAGAGTTATGATATATAACTAACAAGGTCCACAATGACAAGCTTAACAATGAAAACCAAGAATGATTGGCTACAAATGTATTACAAGTACTGTGTGTTGGATTAAGCATGCACACAGATTATAGTTTTTCACCATTACGACATCAATGGATGTGTATAACTATTCTATAGCAACTATTATACGATAAGGAATTAGTACTCCCCACGCTTTTCTTGAGCAAATTGGAGTTGTAATGATAATCCAAGTTACAGATATGATGAACCCAATTGGAAAAGAAAAAGGAAGAAGCCGATCGGAAAATTACTTCTGCTACCTTTATAACTTGCTGCCCTGGCCCTGGAACTGTCAGAAATTGAGAAGAACCTGAAACTTGGGAATAAAGAAGCCAGAAAGAGATATATAATCGATGTAGAAAAAAATATTATCCAATAAAACGACCAGTTAGTCTGACTATTTGAATCGGGTTTGATAGTTTTATTATCTGTCAAATGTTATTTTACACATGCATATTGCGTGTAGGATTTCAAGTTCAGACGTCGAAGGATGTGTATGCTAGGAACCAAGTCGTTTCAGTAAGCAGCCAATGCACATGATTGGGGTGTCGCTCGGAAACCTCTTTCATTGAAAAGAACAAAACAAAAATCAGGCTCTCATGAACACTCCATAAGACAGAAGTATTTTTCAATTCAGATGGAAATATGGTTCAGTAAAAGAGTACTCGAAGACTCCCCATTATAGAAACACAAACAATAGATAACAGGGACTCAAAATCTAAGCCGTGGTTGTGAACCCAATCCAAACGGTTAACACCAGCTAAGTAAACTTGATAATAACATTTCCCCAAAGTTCAAAAGCTTATGCAAATACACAACAAATGAAAGAGAATGAAGATTAAAGGTACATGGAAAGCCTGAAACATCAAATGAAGCACTTCATTCTTCAGGAGTCCATTGGCAATGCTTCCTGCACCACAGCAGAAAAACACCTAAAGTCAACGAATGGCTAAACAGTTGAAAAAATGTAAATAAAGTATGATTATGCAAGTCCAATTCTAAGGACATCATGCACAAGAGGAAATTTTCTATACAAAGCAATAAGATCCTCACCATGTTGTAGCCATAAGTGATTCAAAGAACATACAAGGTCTAAGGCTCTGCCTTTTTCAAGCCAGACCATGGTGTGGTCATAATCTAATTCTCAAACAATCGTAGGCAGATTTGTTTTACCTCGCATATAACCAACCGAACTTTACAATCAGAAGTTACCCTGGTTGAGTTGGACATCCTGGAAAGCCTGAAGAAAATGTTTCTCTTATCAAGCTAAAACCTTAGGCAAAGGGAAGGAAACTTGAAAGTTGAAAACTATATGGTGTAAGCCATTGCAATGCTTTATTTCAAGCCATGTGACATTCCTACATATCTGGAAAAAGCAGCCAATCAATTACATTTACAGTCTGCAACATGGCTCAGCAATATGCCAGAATGTGCTCAGGAGTTTAAGAAGCAGTGTGCAGGCTTACAGATAAACAAAAATAGGAACAACCTAAATGATTAAACTACTTACTTAAAAAATAGGGCAAAGTCCACTTTGACCCCCTGTGGTTATCGCCATGTGCAGAAACCCCCCTCATGGTTTAAAAGTGAGCACATAACCTACCCGTGGTTTCTAAAAGGGGGTTCAACGCTTACGCCGTTAACGGAAAGGATGAAATGTCTAATATGCCCTTGTATATATCTATACACGCACAGTTTTGCCTTTCAAAAAAATTGGGTTTTGCCTTTCAAAAAATTGAACAGAGAGAGAGATAGGTTGAGGACACCGTGGGGGAATCTGGGGATGGGTAATGCAAGGCTGTATTTGTAATCCGGGGATGGGAATCACCACCGTGGGGAATTTGGGGATGGGGGAATCTGTAGTTGATTGCACTGGTGGGTCGGCGTTGGGAGGGCGGGATCCGAGACGGAGTCGAGTTGAGGCGAGGTCTGTACCAATTCCGGCGACGTCAAACCCTCTCAAAAAACCAGAAGAAATTGAAAAAGAAGAAAAGATGGGCCTCCACCTCGTTGGCAACCGATTTCGGCGAGTCCGCCATGGTAAGTTGAGGTTCTGACTGGGTGGCCGTTGGGTATCATTTGGAATTTGTAATGATGCTAAAGGTTCGCCAGAAAAAATGGTGAAAACATGTGGTGGGCGGAAGAAATGGGGAAGATTATGGAGAAGAGAGAGAGTGGATTTTTGTACACATTTGAGGGCAAAATGGTCATAAATCCATGTATTTTCACTGCCTCACACGCTTGCAAGGCGAGTGTATAACATTTCCCGTTAAAATAGACAGAAAAGGATCTATCTGCTCATTTTTAGAAACCACAGGTAGGTTATGTGCTCACTTTTAAA
The DNA here is from genome assembly GCF_030253575.1 of Rhododendron vialii. Classification (NCBI taxonomy): domain Eukaryota; kingdom Viridiplantae; phylum Streptophyta; class Magnoliopsida; order Ericales; family Ericaceae; genus Rhododendron; species Rhododendron vialii. Next base: position 42,885,256 of record NC_080561.1, on the reverse strand, counting down.
CCACGAGGGGGGTATCCGCACATGGCGATAACCATAAGGGGTCAAAGTGGACTTTGCCCTAAAAAATAACAAGAATACTCGAACATTGAGCGCATTTTGTTAGATATAAAAGATCCAGTAAACCAACAAGACAATGATAAAAGATAATATCAACAACCAAGTTGAGTTGCCAAAGTAGCAGAGAATCTGATTCCCTAAATGTTTGGGGAAGAGAAATAATACCAGATTTAAACACAGGCAATGCCAATAGCTACGTATAACAATTACCATGGCAACTTAATCCCCATTAAAAGCATTTACAAATTAAGGAAGAAAGAGTATTAAATGCAAGTTTAAAAGTGATACAATGTGAAGGAATTAATTTCAGATGTATAATTCTCAGATGATCTTTGGCTTCTGCAGTGTATCACATTTGGAGGGCAAGTATCGAGGATTTTTATTCAGTTGGCTGCAACAGAGGACCAACTCACTTCTGCAACTATTACGAGTGGTAGGGAGTTTCTCAGCTCCTTTCGCATGCTGAAATCGTCTCAGAAAAAAGGAGCTTTGTGTGAGACTAGGGGCATTCGTGGGTTTGTATTGAGGTCTAGTTGATCTTTTAGTAGTTTCTGCTTTGGTTTAGTTGCATGTTTGACTCCTCTTGTATCCTCTGCTGGCTTGTATTCTGGCCTTTCGTTCTGGTTTGCTTCTGGTGTTTAGGTTTTCATTTTCCTGTGTCGTTGTGCTTAGTTGGTAGGTGCTAGGCTTGAGGTCTGGGTTAAGACTTCTCCTGTACTTATGTATTTTTGGCTTGGACTTTTAATAAGAATTTGTACTTGTACAAAAAAGAAAAGAAAAGAGAGAGGTTAAAAAGCATTACAATACAAGTTGAGTTCTTCAATCTCACAATCTGTCCTTCGACAGCCAAAATTGGGTCAGCCTTGGTTACCAAAGCCCTAGTTAGCACAGTTAGTTTGACGGGGCGACGAGGAAGTTCATTGTCAATGCCCAAGCCAATAGGGCATGGAAAATCATTCATAGTACATACAAGATCCAAAAATAATTACTAGTAAAAAGCAAAACAATGTCTGCCAGACAAGAAGCTGTAGAGTGAGGACATCCGTAAGTTTAAATGTGCAATAATTGAAGACGTTCCTTGTTCAGACAAGGAAAACAATCTCGTTCCTGCCCAAAAAAACCACTGAAACAAATAAACGTCAAACTATTCTACAGATGATGCTCATCTAAACTCCCTATGAAAGAGAGCCAAAAACATTCTTCCTTCCCACCATCCTACGAGTTTCTTCAATCATGTAGCTCTGTGACGTCAGATATCTAGACAGTTCCAAATTCAACCCCTTTAAGCCTTTTCAATAAGTATTACTATCTTTTGATATAGGCTACATAATACATACAACTGTACAAGAACCTTTGGCAGCGAAAACCATCCATAAACAATAAACACAAGCTCATCTTAAAAAATAAAACTCCACGATAAGACACGCGAGCTCTCTCACCATAACAGAGGTATTTTCCATCACAAAAAGGCATACTCTCTTCCATCACCGAAAAACCATGCTTTCTTCCATCACTGAACTCATCCGTATTAACGCTCATTTCTTGAAAGAGGAAAAGAAAAGACCAATCATCGAACGAATGCAAATATTTTACATTTGGATTAGTTTCTCATTTCTTAAGTTGATACTACGTAACATACTACCATTGCAATTTGCATCAGTGCATAAAGCAAGTGAAAACATCTAGATTGTAACCGTAGATGTTAAGAGTGTAAATTGTATAACATCTAGATTCCTGAGCCAGTGAAAACAAATTAACTAAAGGCAAAACAATCCAGGTATAGGTTCTAACATTTACGTGACTGCTCGATATGTGTTGAAAGCATTCTGCATCAACCAAAAGTTTATCTTTTTTCTTTCTTTGGTTCCATTCCTGTAGTAGGAAGAAGAGACAAGGCAAAGCTCTTATTCTTTTTCCCTCTAAAAATCCTATTGATTATTGTTTGAAGTGGATAGGAACAATAATCAATTGGATTTCAAAGTTCTTTTTCCTCGATTTCTTTAATGTTGCATGTCCTTAGCGTCAACCATTTCAATCTATCAAAGTCCCATTCCGTTTACAATTTCTTTCATAATAAACAAACAAACAAAAAGAAAAACTCTCTTTCCCTAAATAAACACCATCTCATAGGCGAAAACTCCCCTTTTTTTTTTTTGGTCCCCAATGGAGAACCATAAAGCTGAACTGGCCGGAAGAATTGAAAAAAAGGGTGCCAGTGATTCGGTGAATGGAATGACACGAAACATAAAAGGTTAAGTAACAGTAGTAGCAAACAAAACAAAGAAAGTGGGAAAAAGGCATACGGGGAGGGTCTAATTTGGTGATGTGCTTCGGCAGCCAACCACAAAATTGAGACTTTGCTTGAATGTATCGCAGCTGGTGCATAACTGGAGATCTTCTACTATTTATTCTATTTAGTACTATAAAGAAAAGATAGGGTGTTTTGTTATTAGTTATTTATTACCTGCCCATGAGCAGCTTTGTGAATCGAAGAATATTGAAGAGCATTTACCATCACACAAGAGCATTCCGGCGAGTTACGAATTGATCCCCACTGCAAGTGCAAGTGCTGCTTCTTTCAACCATGCCCCAACTCCGTCTCTGTATCTTTCTGCTCCTCTATGGCGAGACACCACTGCTATCATCCCCCATCGCTTCTCGTCCCTCTGGTTCATGTTTGAGCAACATCATGAACAAACACGAATATTTGAGAAAATTAAACAAACAAAAAAATTCCAAATGTTTGATCTTTGTTACAAACACAAAAAGCAAACCTCACGTTATAATTTTAACCCATCTTCCAAACCCTTGGCAACCACCACATTCTCCCGCGGGCGCTCTCTCTCTCTCTCATCCCCTCAGAGTGAATTTATTCCATGATTAAAATGGATCTTATCCAGTGTTGCCAAATATATTTTCACAAAAATAAAATTCACTTTGATCATTTCCGAGATTGTATACTAATCAGTAATCGATTAATATAATTTTGCGGCACATTTATATTATTGGAAAATTCTACAACTTGAACAGTTTCAATAAAAAATAAATCCGGGATAAATTTGCAATTACACGGTGCAAACATCATTTTAAATAATCTTGCAAGTTCAAGATGCGAAGTCCTTATTAAAAGGGACCGACATCGTTTTGTGGAATGTTGAAAACTTGCGACAAACACCACGGCGTCGTTTCCTCGATTAAACAATCTCGCATGTTGACGACGGGAGGTTGTAAAATGATTTTACAAAATCAAAAGGGATGGGCTGGACTATTTGCAACCACAAAATTCTTATACGTAACCTGTTTTAAAATAAATCACTTTCAAATAAAATTGCCCTTAAATGAAATGACGTCGTTTGGCTTAAGGTCATCCTATTCCTCCCCATTCTTCTTCGTGATCCTCCCACCGTACCACTACTACTAGTCACCTCCTCTCACCATAGTCACTCCCGCCCACCTCCTCCTTTCCCAATCCACTCCTCCTTTCCCAATCCATTCCACGATGGGCGGGCCAAACTTCGCGCCAAATCAAACGTGAAGTTTCTCACAGTTCGTAACGTGAGTTCCATTTCAATTTCATTTCTCACAGTTTTGACGTCTCTCTCTCTGAAACTGATTTAATTCCACCGCGCATTTTCACATATGCGCTATACGAAGCATTATGCATTTTGAATATGCATTTTTAACCCAAAAAAATACATGACGCATCTTTATAAAGTGTTTGGGTATTAGAATCTGAATTTTGTAAACATTTTCAACATTTTCAATCTGAAATTGTCTAAAATTTTCAGGAATGTGTATCCGACTATGTCGGGGAATTTTTTTTGAAAATTTTGGATACACAATGGTGGTGGTTGTGTGTTAAGTAGAAGAGAAGAGAGAACCGGGAATGTTTGTAAATATTTTCTAAACTTTTTTGAATGTGTATCCAAACATTTTCAAGTTTTAAATTTTTTTGATTGTGTATCGATTTTTTTTGTTGGTGTTAGTTATAGAGGTGGTGGTGGTAGAAGACCGGGGGAAGATAGAGGGGGGAAGGGGAGATTTCAATTTTTTTGGGTGTTGGTGAAGGCGGCGGTTATGAAGGTGTGGTGGTGATGGGTGTGGTTTTCGGGAGTGAAGAGAAGAGAGAATTGGGAGGGAAGGAGAGGGTATTTTTGAAAGTTGATGGATATTTGTTAGGTTGTGTATAACAAATTGTTATAAAACTTGTGGGTTAGGCTTAAAACAGACTACGTAAAGAAATTTTGTAATTGTAAATAGTCGGGTCCAAACCAAAATTAAAAAATTGGCCTAGAGTCCGCTATAGCATGTTTCTAACCCACTAGGTCCACTAATATGTATTTGACAAAGCATAGAGTCCACTACATTTAAAAAGGGAAATAGTGCCTGACAAAATTACCCTTTCCATTCAAATCCCATGCTTTAGCCCATTATCCCCCATTACCCGTTCTACGTTTGAAATCCCGGCAGTTACATTGGAATAGAGCGACAGAAGATTCTTCTTTTCTGATACACTGTATATAAAGTTATTGTACATATATAACGTTATATACTCGTTCATCAGTTCACATTTAACGTGAGATACTTACATTTTACGTTATATACTCATTCATCAGCTCGCATTTAACGTTATATACTCATTCACTCATGACAGAAGACCACATATAACGATATTAAGGATGCAAACCTAAAATGATTTTGGTTGTTTATAATGTCAATATAACGTTATTGTACATATATAACGTTATATAACATTATATACTCGTTCATCAATTCACAATTAACGTGAGATACTTACATTTTACGTTATATACTCATTCATCAGCTCGCGTTTTAACATTATATACAATGTAGTATCAAACCTTAACACGCCATCAATTTCAATATATCCAAAATATACGACCTAAGTTAGCGGGCAAGTCAAAACTTGATCAAAATGAAACATCATTAATGTTCGAACCATCGAAGACAAAGTTTGTTCAAACCCCCACAAAAAATAAAAAATTAAAATTAAAATTGTCCCAATGACACCATCTCAGTCCTTCTCTATCACCATCTCATTGGTTCATCCGTGCTGGAGGATCCATCCTTGCTATTGGCTGGACATTATATGTTCATTCCACAGGTACCAACTTTTTATCTTTCTGATTTGGTTTTGTCATTCCTGCAAAGATACACAGAGTTAAACATATGCAAACATATATAACCTAAACACTAGCATGGTAATAAAGTAGATTCAAGAATCATGTATAACCTAAACACTAGCATTCAAATATAGTCATATATGTTACCATAAATAACAGTAGACAATCCTATATGAATTGGTCCGCGCAGCGGTCCTAACAGACTTGAACATATAACCATATATGTTACCCAACAACAGTTAAACAAAAGTACAAAAACATTCCAAAGCCAGCAAGACATTAATAAAACACGTAACATTATATAATATATATAACCATATATATTTAAGGTGAAAACATGATATATAACCTTCCGCAAGTCTACTGATCATATATAACATTATATCAAAACTAATATGGAACATGTAATATTTGTATGCTATTGCAATACAATGAAAATGATACGGTATATCATATATAACCATATATATTTAAGTTATTGAATTGGTCCACGCAGCGGCTTATAGACCTGAATATATAACCATATATAAACTTATAAAATAGGCACATATAACGTTATATATTATTAACTGTCCAATTGTGCTTTACTAATGAGTTCTTATATATACCTTGAATTGTACTCAGTTACCAACATTGATATAACCATATATACTATCAATCGAATCCCTAACTTAATTCAACCATACCATATCAGATCAAAGATTGATATAACCACATATACTCACAATCAACACTCTTATCTTAACTTAACCAATACCTAACCGATTAGAGTTTGATATAACTATATCTACTTGCAATCAAAACCCTAATTTAACTGAGCCAAACCATTTATATAACCATATATACGATGAGAAACATAATCTACTCAGAGCAGGGTCTCAGAGTCGACGGCTACCAATCATAAATTTTCCCCTGGATGCTGTGTACAAAACCCTCAATCACAGGGCAAATAACTTAGGTTTATAACCATATATACGAAGAGAAACATACCTGGTGTATCGATTGCTTTGTAGGATCTGATGAAGGCGATGGAGAAACGAAGGCGAAAAACGGCAACTAGCACTGAAACGAAGGCTACTAGATCTGACGAAGGTGAAGAACGGCGTCCAACTGAAACGAGGGCGAATCAAAGGCGACTAGCGCAACGGAGACGAATGTGGGTGAACAGGTGCGATCGTTGGTGAACGATTGCGACTGACGAAGGAGGGCGACGACGAAGGAGGGCCGACGATGACGAAGGAGGGCCGACGACGATGAAGAAGGACCGACGACGAAGAAGGACCGGCGACGAAGAAGCCCGATGACGACGAAGGACTCTCAGTCTGGTTCGTTGGGTCAATGGCTTGTTTTTTCCTCTCAGTCTGGTTCATTTTGGAAATGGGGGGAGGGGGGAAAGGGGGACGGGTTTTGTAATGGGAGTAAATGGATATGTTTGATATGAAGGAAAATACGAAGATGGAGAAAAAAACGGGGCAATTTTTTTTTTTGAAAGCAGGAGTATATTAGACTAATCAGGATTATTATATCTTTACTAATAGATTAGTGGACTTAGGAGGTTACAGAATTTAGAAGTGGACTTCGTGGGTTTGGAAAGTGGTATAATGGACTTGAAAAAAATTCTCCCAACAAAAATTTGGTTTTAGTTTTCAGTATTTGGTTGATATTTGCTCTACACAGAAAGTTTTTTAGAACAAATCCTAAGTCTTAGATTTATGCAAAAAAAAAATAAAAAAATTATAAGTAGATAAGATTGGGGCTATAGAAAACTTAGCGAAGTAACATAATTTTTAGTCGAGCAACAAAGCCAAAACTTGAAAAATGACTCACGATCGTGCCAAGCAAAATATATCTTCTATCATGAAGATAATATTTTTATCTGGTAAAATATCTTTTTATCATTTGCACAATTAAACTTCAAAAAATAAATGGGCGTAAATCATCACACCATATACTTGTGCTTTTAGAGAGAATCAAACACTCACCTTTCATATGGAAAAAGTGAGAAAATATCATTCGGCATCAAACCCGTTGGCCACAAATTTAGGCTCTATTTCGAACTCAGGGAAAAGAAAAGAAAATTAAAGAATTTTTCCTCCTATTGTTTGGTTGTAGAAAAAGAGAGAAAGAAATAAAGATTTTAAGTGTAGTGAATAGTAAATATTCTCTCCCATTTTCTTCTCATTTTTCTTCTTTTTTATTTTTTTTTCTTTTCCCTGAGTTCCAAACAGAGCCTTAAGTTGTTTGTGAGATTTTTGAAGAATATTTTTACATTCACACTCTTGCATCCGCTCGCTTATGCATTATCTGACTTCGCCCAAACAACGGCGGGGTTCTATGAAGTTTAAAGCTCTGATTTTCCATCAATGGCGTCAATCTGCTTGGGCTGAAACTGGTTCAATAGACCCGCAAACCTTTCCCCAAACATTAACCTAGTAGAGGGAAGAGGAGGGTGAGTGAACACGCGCAGCCGTATCACTGTTTTCCTTTCGTATTTTCACTGTTGAGCCGAGCGGCCACAAAATAAATGCTTACCACGTGCTATGCCTATGGGGAAACGGCGCTGTCTGGGGGTTGGTGTCGGCCACTCTTCTGTGTAAATACGGTCCAGCTGGGACTGGCTTGGTTTACGGCATCAATTGCAATTGGCCGCATGCTGCGGAGGAGGAGGGTGTGGGAACCACTTCTCTTTCTGCTCCCGGGACTTACTGCATGTCCACCACCTGTGTCCCTCTCTCTCTGTTCATTCATAGCTCACAGTGACACTCACCAATTACTAGTACTACTTTATTACACTTCCGTACAAATGTGAATTCCAAGAGGAATCACTTCTTATCATCCTCCTCATTCCACTGTGAAATTGGAAAACCACCCATTTTTAACCCCATCTCTGAAAAAATCTCGTTTCAAATTCATCACCCACCCCACGATATATAGAGGGAAGAAAAAAAAACCGGAAACAATTCAGCTCTACTTTTATTCCCACTTCTACCAGCTTCTTCCCTTTTCATATTAAATGTTGCGGTCAAAATAAATTTACAGACACATGTACCGATAAATAAATCAAGGGTTTTTTTTCCCTCTAGCTTTCTGCAAATTTCGCAGATCTTTCGAGCTTCGACCCTTCCTTTTCTCTACCAAACCCACTTTTCCTTCTCTCTCTATCTGTCTGTACTGCCGCTAAACCCTAAACCGTTGAATTGAAAGTACTCCGTTAAAGTTTTTGGTCGAAATATCCGATGTCAGGTCTCTACAATCCCAACTTCTCACCTGCCAGAGCTGCTTCTCCGCAGATTAGAGGCGCCCCAGACATTATTAACAGGTATGTTTATGCTGCTTCTTATAATAATCACTTCTTGAAAGTTCTTCATCTTTGTTTTGGATAATATATGCTTTCCAGTCCCTTGAAGATTATACATGTGGGTTGAATCGATTTGGGGGTTCATTCATTTTTCACGTGTCCGTGCCTGTCTGAGTGTGCAGCAGCAATCACTACTTGTCGGAGCTGTTGGCGGAGCATCAAAAGATTTCACCTTTCACTCAGGTCCTTCCAATATGTAGCAGACTCTTGAATCAAGGTTAGTTTGATATCACCATTTCTCTTTTTTTATTCTAGGTTTTGTGTGGTTAATCTTTATGAGTGTTTCAGAAACTTCTAGGCACTGGACTTGTCTTTGTTTTTCGGCCCAGAGTACAAGTTGATCTTACTCGACAAGGTTTACCTTCATGAGCCATAGTATGTTTTATTTTTTGTCCTGTACTTGATCTTCATTCATGCGTCCCTCTTCATTTATCTCTCTTTTTAACTAGTCGTGTTCGGCACAGTATGTGAGACACTAAAGTAAGTTGTTTCACAATGTGGGTCAAGTTTAATATCTCCGTAGGCAAGTGGAGATGTCCTATGTTTGAAGCCACTCCAACAAAAAAATGCTGTAAACATGAAGGGGGAAAAAATTTGTCTTGGTAATTGAAGTATAGTGAATGTAATCAATGTTCAAGCCTTCAAGGGAATGGTAAATGTTCCGATAATCTTTGGAATCATCTGCTGGACTGCTTTTGCAGTGCATAAAATTATCTTACCAAAGCATAATTGCCTTTTTGTGTGAGCTTTGGCAAACATTGCTCAGTTTTTTTGGTGGAATTGTATAGCACATGACGATGGAATAATTTCTGACCGCTTGATCCCTTTTTTGAAGTTTACATGTCCTGATCGCAACATCATTTAAATGCATCTTTATATATTGAATGTTATTGGTGGTTGCTTACTTCGAATGAGAAATGCTGCATAAAGTAGCTATATCATTGTAGACTTGAAAACTTGTCCTTTGGTCTCATTGTATTTTATTATCTGGAGGCTGGTGTGGAAACTAGGAGGTCTGAATTCTGTTTCTGATGCTGTAGCAGTATTTATCGGTGTGGTTACTTTGGGAGTTCAATTTGCATTCTAGGACATCCGACTAGTTATTTGCCGGTATTGAACTATAGAAGGATAGGTTGTGGAAAAAGATCCACCAAGCTGTCTTTATTAGTGCTGTTCTTGCCACTAACCATTAGTTTGGGAGTTTGCTAAATTTTAAGTGATTCTGTTCCCTTATTTGGCATTTAAAATTAATGCATGGCCCTTTACATTCGTTGAGCAGGCTTGTAGGTCTTGCAGTTGTACGAATTCTTTTGTCTCGTGATTTATTTAGTTAGAATGACACCGTTTCTATGGTACGTTTTTTCTCCCGTACTGATTGGGGAGGTTAACTCCTATTGCCAATGCTCCTTTATTTTATCCAGAGATTCTGCGGGTGTCGGGGATGATGCCCAATCAAGGATTTGGTGAACTTGACAGATTGCGGCACAGAAGCCCCAGTCCCATGGCTTCTTCAAACCTTATGTCAAATGTGACAGGACCAGGACTGGGTGGCTGGAATGGTCTTCCTCATGAGGCAAGTGGACTCATCAGTTTCACTATAGCAACGATTTATTAATGTATATCATTTCAAATGTTTTTTTTTTGATAAGATCATTTCATCTTTATTTGCATCTTTTTCTTTTCCAAGCTACATTGAATAGTTGGATGTTGTGGTGTGGTGGTTTCTCCTCGAACTCTTTCGGATCTTTCCTCCTTCGCTCTGCTGCGAACCTGCACCAAGGCGTGAGGCGGTTGGCCGCCTCTCGCCCCTCCGACGAGCAAGTCAGTATACAGGAGAGAGAGAATGTATTTCTTAGACGTAGGGTTGCGTACCTTCTTTAGGGTTTATCCCTCCCCTTATATAGGCAAATGTACCTGCTCTCCAAGTTAGGGTAACCATGACGTACGGCGTATGCCCTTTGACGTCATGAATAACCGCCTTCCTTCGTAAACGTTCCAGGTCTTCATAGAAACGGTAGGAAGATCCTCCACGTGGCCTCATGGGGCAAACTGACCTGAATGACCGACCCAACCCGACCCGAAGGTCCAAGCTGTGAGTCAATGCATTGGGCTGCAAACCGTTGGTTGGACTCTTCGGTCCGGCCCAACTCCTCTCGGTCTTCGCTCATATTAAACAGGGCTTATGCTCATTCAATGCTGACGAGGCCAGCTGGGGGAGCTCAGACTTGGGCTCCGCCCGTTTCTCTTTACTGGGCCCGTCCTAGGCCCATTCTTGGTTCGGCCCACCACAGATGTCATCCATTTTCTTCATGAATACTGCTTACAGACATACAATGTTGGATCGTGACAGCCAAGAACTAGAGAGTTGGTGTGATGAGCTGAAACACTTGTATTGGTAGTGTTCCCAACTGTTTATCCTGTTTATGATTGTTCAATGCTAGTTGGATGTGGTTCTTGTTCTTTAATCTACCGCAATATCTCACCACTGCTTTGCAGTATAACCAAACAAGTTGTACCAGTGAATATATGAAGTAGTATCAATTATAAGATAGGTGATTTTTCCCAGTGTGTCTGTTTTATTATGTTCTTTTATTGTTTTGAATTCAAATCTTTCTTTTGCATGTTATGTGGTTGTGCTAATCTAAGGTGTTCGGCAACCTGTGGAACTTGCGCTATTGCAGAAGTTTTTAGGCCAAACCATGTTGTCGATTAACAAGAAATGCTAGCTCATTAATTTAAGATACAACTGTTTGTGAATTTCTAGTACACTTTCAAACAGATGATTTAAGCCTGTTAATCTAAATTGCTAACTTGGTTTTATTTTGACCACATATCCTTCATTTGGTAATTTTAACCCCCATTTCCATTTTGCTTCATTCGGGAATTTTAACCCCATTTCCATCTTGCTAGATTAGCGAAAAACCTTCAAAGTTCAATATTGAAGCCTGTGGGGGTGTTCAATGTATAACTGCTGCTCTGTTTCTTCAGAAGTTGAGATGTAGCTTGAAATGCAGTTATGATGATGGGTAGAGATTTGAATTAATCAATTGGAGATCTGAACAAAATTCCCATCTCACTCCACCGATACCAATTGGTGAGGGGGAGAGAGAGAGAGAGGCTCTCTTTGTTTACCATTGCGAGGGAGTTCTCTATGGAAGGGATATCTTAACTGTATTGTAGAATATTTCATGTCTTGGTAAAGAAGTTTTTGCAAGACACGCTGTCCTGTTCCTAGTTGTTGTGCTGATGCATGCATACCTTTTCGGTGTTATTGCTATTTGGCTGCGTAAATGTTTGAAGTAGAAGTCTTGTCCAACTTCCTTTGAGTGTTGGTACTTTTGGAGTCTCTCTCTGTAGGCGTGTTCACAGAACTGTGATTGTCATGTCTTCTTCCTGTATATAAGGTCCTCGCCTCTCTGTTTGATTGTTTCCCTTAAAAATTTATGAAAAGAAACATTGATTTTTGGCGCTGACATTGCAGAGATTAAGTGGACACCCAGGGATGACGATGGACTGGCAAGGAGCGCCGGCAAGTCCTAGTTCATATACAGTGAAGAAGATTTTGCGTTTAGATATTCCAGTGGATACTTATCCAAATGTAAGCTTTTAGTGTTACATAAGGGTCAATCATTTTTTATTTTTTATTTTTTGGAACAGGGCAATTTTATAAAGGGACAACGCCCAAAAACTCAAGGAAAAACCCTGAGAAGGAATTGAACAATACAAGACTGAAAATCAAATACAAAACAGCGAAAACAAAGCCCATAAAACAATGGCACAGACAATTGAAAGCAAATTTAAGATGGACCAAACACTATCTCAGGAATGCTCCACCCCAGACAAATCCTAATATTTTCAGTAGTCTTAGGAATCTTCCTCCATGAGACTGCACAGGCTTTCACTTCATTCACAATCTGCTTATCAACAATAGCAACATCATGTCCAATATGCTAAAAGATTCTAGTTTTCCTCTCCTTCCAAATGTAATAGATAGAGGCTGAGAGGCTAAGTTTGAAAAGGAAAGATTGGATAGGAACCTCTCTCACAATTGGAAATGCCCCATTGAACTTCTGAATGTAAATCCCAAGCATGAGGAATAATCTCACAGAATCTTCTAATTCTAAGCCAAATCCTTGAGGAGAAGGCGTTTGTTTTGGGAAGAATGGTAACTAACCCATTGACTTGTCTATGGAAGGTAGTTTAATTTTGTTGGGCGTCTTCTGGGCCCTAGGGGGAATTCACTAAAAAGGGTGGAAGCTACTACAGGATGTCGTGTTTACATCCGAGGAAAGGGATCAATAAAGGACCCAGACAAGGTACATACTGGGTAATTGTTTTTTATTGGGTTCATTATAGTACTGTTTCTGGATTAGGGCTCAGCTAGAACTCAGTGGAGAAGGGAACACAATACGAGAAGTAGATCTGTTGAATATCTTCTGCTTTGTTTTTAATTAGAAGTGGTCTTAGCATGTGAGCTTAATTTTGCTTCTGTGCTTTTGCAATCTCTAGGAAGAGAAGCTACGAGGAAGACCAGGCTACGAGCACCTGAATGAGCAGCTCCATATCTTGATCGAAGCTGATTTACCCGCCAATGTTATTGATTTGAGGCTAAGACAGGCACAGGAGATCATTGAAGAACTGCTCAAACCAGTGGTATTTATCTCAAACCTGAATTTTCCTCTAGCCTGCTTTATGGAAATCAGATGTACTTTTTCATTTCCTGCTTTAATGCCTGCATACTTGTGACTTATATTACAAATTTGCGATAAATTACTGGGAAGGGAGATAGGATAATGGGGTGAGGCATCCATCACTGGACTATCTGGTTTGTATCCCTTTGAATGGTAACTATGCAGTACACATGATTAAGTTCCTGCAATGTTGACGACTCTACTTGACAAGTAGTTTCGGTTAAGACTTTGAACATAATTTTGAAGGAGATTATGTCTACCTAGACCAAAATGTTTTGTCTTAATTCGTATTGTACGTGTTGATTTTTAATTTTGCTTGTCCTTTTAGTTGGATAAGTAAACTATCTCCCTTGCTCTTTTCCATTAGATATATATGCTTTCATTTTTTAATAACAAAAATCTAGCAGAGTAGATGCAAAATGAGGAAAATGAGCAACATCATACTCGCTGTTCTTTCCCTCGATCAGTTTTTTGTTTTTGGCTACTGAAATCATTTACGGAGTATTTGGCATTTAGAAGTCATTCTCTGCCACTGGCATGCTCAAAAACCTAGTCCGTTGTTGAGCATGCCAGTGTTCTTGGCAGAGTCAGCGCCTTATTTAAATGAAGTCAGTTTTTCAATCCATTTCCACTCGCCCATGCATGTTAACAAGGAGTAGCTTTGTAGCAGAACAAAGTCTACGGGATTAGCTGTCTCAATTTCTGCGCTCTCATTTTTTTGGCATTCTTGTTCTTTGTGCAGGATGAGTCGCAGGATTTTATCAAGAGGCAGCAGTTGCGTGAGCTAGCTATGCTAAATTCCAATTTCAGAGAAGAGAGTCCTGGGCCTAGTGGTAGTGTTTCACCTTTCAATACGAGCGGAATGAAACGCGCAAAAACAGGCCGTTAGGCCCACTTATCTATTGGTGTTGAAAATTTGTGTCTACTGATTGCTTCCTGGTATAATGCTCGGGTATGCCTCAATTATGCTTAGCTACCAAAAAAAAGGTTACCAGACTTTGGTGGTGAGTTTTCTAGTTGAGCTTTCTTATTATTTTGGTCTAATTTTTGAAAGACAGAAATCAAATCAGGGAAAACAAAAGAGAAAAAAGTTTGATTCTATGTAGTTGGGCAGTTGGGTTTGAATTTTGGTTTGGGGATGTCTGATGTTGTAAACTTCATTATCCATTGAATTTATTCATCTGTTAGTAGCCATGTCTAGAGTGGACTACAGCGTTGGTACAATGTAGCCGAAGGTCTTAAGCAAATGGATTGAATTTTGTAGTTGTATTATGTTTCATGATTTATGATTTATTTTCATCACTTGTATTCCATTCTGTATGAAAAAGGATCGTAGTGATCTGACTAAGTTCGTATTTGACTTGAATATATCAAGGCATTATGATTGTTTTTTTTCCTTTGTGATTAGCTTGTTAAAACTTACATTATTTTTGCTGGTAGTCATGTCTGGAGAAGAATGGATAAACTAGGGTTCAAAAAATCTCCGTTCCAGAATCGTAAGTGTAAAGATGCGGACTACTCGGACCTGAACAAAAAGACCTTATTATGAAGCTTTAACAACAGGAGGGAATTGAGTTTTATGGCTAGAAAATGAAGGAATCTTGATTGGGCTTTTGATGAGAAGTCCACAACACAAAAGTAGTTGTTGATGGGCCCGGAACTCCAATGCTTTTGCTTTCCTTCGTAAGTATTTTAAAATTGTTTTGCTCAGCAATCATTGTAGCGACAAAACCTCACTAAAAAATAACATGAAAATCTTAAAATACCAAAAAAAACAAAAGAGAGATGAATACAAGAAATATCTATGTTTGCAAATGTATGACTTTATCTCCGTGACATTGATCTTTTCCGGATTTTAGTATGAGAATCTTAGAAATATACTACTCCCTCCGTCCCTGATTTTGTGTCCAGTTTTTCATTTTGGGCTGTCCCTTAATAAATATCTATTTTGTAAAGTTAGTGGGTAAAAATTAGTGCATTGTCTATTTTGTCCATAAAAGTAGATTCCATTTTGAAAAGTAAGTGAGTAAAAGTGTAATGATGATGGGTAAGTAGAGAAAGTGGAGGAAAAAGTTGATGTGAAAGATATAATGATGATGTCTTTTTAATAAGTTGAAGTTACGAAGCAGGACACTTAAAAAGGGACGGAGGGAGTAATAGATTCCGAAACTATAGCCTTCGTATTAATTATGTGATCAGACACGTTTGTGAAATAATTAATTCTCCAAAATCATATTGGTCATCGATTTGTTTAAGAAAAAAGGTTTTGTGATCATGTTGCTATTAATTTGTAAACAACTCAATATTTTACACAATGATATGCTTTAGTATATTTTATATAATGAACGGTTCAAGTCGCAAAGAGGAACACTGTATAAAACTCCACCAAGGTAAAGACTATTACATATCCCAGGATCCAGTTGGGGGGTGGGTCAGAGGTTTTGTTTTTCACTTATCAATGCGTCTAATATTTGCTTGGGGCGCTTCTTGTGGGGTATATGGTAGGTGAGATACAGAAATAGTGTTTGTTTGTACAGAGATGAGAAAAACAACTTGAGGGCCGAATTACAGGAAATTGTTTTTGCTTGGAGAATTGTGTTCCTATGTAATTGAACTTCTAAAATCATGGAAACAGGATGAGCAAAATAATTAATGAGAATGCGACGGTGTGTATGACAATATATATATGTGTTTACACATGTATACACAAGTGTTTGTGTACGTCCGATAGTGACTGTCAATGTACGTACCATAGTTCAATGAAAGGAGTAATCAAATTAAGGTTTGAAACACTAGCAATCCATTTCTTGTTCTAGTCATGCTAAAGACACTTTTGAGTCTCAATAGACACAAACAAGTACACAAATTCATAATAGTTTGAAAATCTTCAAACACCACAGTGACAATATTATGATATGTAGTTTAGATTTTCAGTCCCCAACAATACTCCATAAAATTTGATTGCATGTGGTGTGACTACTCGAAATTTAAGATTTTGAACAAATTTTTCGAAAGGGTGGTTTTTGCCTCCATTTGATATTGTTGCTGGATTAGAAGTCTTATGATACTTAAAAAATACAAGCACAGGGAGTAAATTGAGACACGGATCAAGATCTAGGACTTTTATGTAATTATTGGGACATATATATTTGCCTGTACCCCAAAATTTCTAATCGATCCGAATCTCTACCAGCCCAACAACTACAGCAGGTACTCTCTCTCTCTCTCTCTCTCTCTCTCTGTGTTTGTTTGTTGTTGCTGCTGCTGCTGCTGCTGTTTTTGTGTGATTGAGATTTTTACACTGAAGCCTATTTGAACATGTAACATCGAGAATATTATGCAAACACCAGAATATGGGGTTCAGTAAAAAAGTACACACCTTCAGGAGTCCGATCCACACACCAGGAGTGAATCCATTCAAAGATTCAACTCAGATGTTGTACTTTCTATGCATTTAGGTCCCTCTTCTTTTTAGCATTTCTTTGGGGGCCTGAAGCAACGCCTTTGTAAGCTACTATTGGCTAGGGCCGGCGCTGCTTAAAGTTCACACATTTTTCTTGTTTTAATCCGATCATACCATGATTTAATCGTTTATTTTATCAGGGTTTGTTCGTGGTGAAGAAAAAGGTGGAACCAATATTCAAATCCGGTTTAAAATTGAAGCTCCACTTGGGGTGAAGATGCCTGTTACTGCTCGACTAATTCAGTTTCCTCCCATCTCATGGAACAACTCCAATCGGATTTTCGGAAATCGTCCCCTTTTTGATCAATCAATTTCCTTCCCTATCATATCCTTGCCTCCATCTTCCCCTCTCCACGCCGAATCCTTCCTCCCCAACCTCCTCCAAAAATTCCATCTTCCCTGCGCTAGTAGTGGTGGCAATGGCAGTGACGGTGCTGGATGGGGAAATGGCGGTGGCAGCAGCAGCGGAGGTGGTGACAGCAGTGATGGGTGGAGCGGAGATGAAGATTCTGATGATACCTCCTCCTCCTCGTGGATTGGACCGATTGGGGCCTTTTTGAATGGATGGAGATCAAGAGTTGCTGCAGATCCCCAATTCCCATTCAAGGTTCTAATGGAGGAATTGGTTGGTGTAACCGCTTGTGTTCTTGGGGACATGGCGTCTCGTCCTAATTTCGGACTCAATGAGCTTGATTTCGTGTTTTCAACTCTAGTTGTCGGATGCATTCTCAATTTTGTACTCATGTATCTATTGGCACCCACCATGTCTGTTTCCTCTTCCACCCTCCCTTCAATTTTCGCCAGTTGCCCTACCAGCCACATGTTTGAACCTGGACCCTACAGTCTTGTCAATCGGTTGGGAACTTTTGTGTACAAAGGAACTCTATTTGCTGCTGTGGGTTTCGCGGCAGGGCTGGTTGGGACTGCACTCTCAAATGGACTGATAAAGTTGAGAAAGAAGATGGATCCCGAATTTGAGACACCAAATAAGGCTCCACCTACGATTTTGAATGCAGGTACCTGGGCAATTCACATGGGTTTGAGCAGTAACTTGAGATACCAAACTCTGAATGGGGTGGAGTTTTTGCTAGCTAATGCGCTTCCGCCGGTGGCATTTAAGTCGTCGGTGGTGGTTCTGAGATGCTTGAACAATGTCCTAGGAGGAATGTCGTTTGTGGTATTGGCAAGATTAACGGGTTCGCAAAGCGTGGGTGAAGAGAAGAAGGTGGTGGTTACAACAGATGAAGATGGATCGGTTGAAAAGAAGGAGAAGTTGCTTAATGAGAGCGAGGATTCTTCAAGCAATCAGTCGACTTGAAAGTAATTTCAAACTCAATCAAATGGCTGTGCTGAGCTTCATAAGTTTTAACCTTCTCGTCTCTCTCTGTTTTTTAATCTATCTATGAATAAACCACATTAAGTGGGTTATTGAACGATAGTTAGTTGTTTTCTATGTTGGAATTATCCTGCTAGCTTGTTTTGAAGATGATCAATAGCTGATGGTTAGCTTGGTTTGTTTTCTTCTTTTTTTCTCCTGGTAATTTAAGTATGGTTGTCAGTATATGTTACTAGTTTTGATGGTTGGAAAGCTGGGTCTATCTGGTCCAATGAATTGTTTCCTCAGGATACGGACGGAGCAACTTTGATTATCAGAATCCAAATTCTAAAACCTTCTTCTCCCCATTTGTATTTATGGTTCTCCAGCCTTCAATCTTGTGGAGAACTTGCTTTGATTTCAGAAGCCTTTGCTAATTCGTCTCGTTAAGTACTACTGCCAGCTTTTTACCAAACAAAAACAGGAAGATTGTATTGCCGACAGCAGTATTACTGTACTATTTATCTTTACCAAAAGAAGCCTTTGCTAATTTCAAACCTGTGGTCGTGTTTAACTGTGTAGCGGATATAATGCCAACAATCAAGCAACAAATTGAAGGATCCCAAATTGAACACGACTGCATTTATTTGAACGAGCAAAGCTAGGAACACCACTTTAAAACACAACTCCGGACACAACTGCAATTATAGCCTTTCGATATATGTGAGCCAACATATATCGGACAATTTCGAAAACAGTTATCTCCGGAAGTTGTGTTACTAGACTTTTTGTATTTGAATATCGAATTGTACGTAGGTTATTGGAAATATATGACTACAGAAAGTGGCATTCAAACCATTCAGAAGTGGAAAAAAAAAAAAAAAACCCCCACCTGGTGCAGAGACAAAGTCAGGAATTCAACGTCCGTGATGCGAAGATTATTATTGCAAAGATAAGACAAGCTAACTTCAAAAAAATGCGACGTTGTAGACATTAATTTATTTATATTTATATAATTAAGATAAGACAAATGAGTAACACATGAACAGAAGAGTGATGTCATTTTTGGGGGGGGGGGGGGGGGGGGGGGGTAATTAAGTCATTTCATATTCTTTCGCGAATACTTACCAAAAAAGAGGATCAAAATATACGTTCAAAAACTTGAGAGTGTTCATAATCCTTACATTATGAAAAATTTCTTTGAATTTCTGTAGTGGTTATCAAAAAGTTCACGACCATCCCTGCACACCTTCCCTTCGTCCCTAGCAAATGGACCCTTGACCGATCATCATCCGCTAATGCCCTTTATGTGTGGTTAATTTGTTTTGTTTCCTTCCTTCCTTCCGTATATTTCCCGTCATTAATTAGTTTTAATGGTGCATTATTTGGTTAATCATGCGCATCTGCATAATGACGATTTCTAGTCGAGATAAATTGAGTCTATACTCACTCACTACTACATTGTGTATGCACGAATCTCAACTAGTAGAACCATAAGCCCACTGAATGGTACGTACAAGGATCAGCTTTTATCTTTCCAAGCGTATATACAATTTAGATCATATAAAGAACAACAATTCTAGGAAGCACATCAATTTTTACACCATCTTTTAGCACTGTACATCAAATTACAAGGGTTTCTAATTCCAGGATGTCAGCGAGGTATTATGGAGGGAATGGAACCACTGACTAGATCACTCCCCAACATATTTGAAGACGAAACCGGATCCCTGCTTACAAAGGCCAGCGAAGATGAGGGAGTTGATTCACCAAAATAACTGGATTCAGATACTGACAAGTCTAGGCCGGTTTCTGGCATCATTCGGAGAATGTTTTCCAGCTCCCTCACCACATCCAACATTGAAGGCCGTTGTTCTGGCTTGTCCTGGCAGCACCTGAGTGCCAAAGCTACAAACCTCTCCACGCATTCTGAAGGGTAGGAACCCATTCTGCTGTCTATAACCGCGAACATCGTGCCTGATTCATGAGCCAAATTCACCTGCAAGTCAAAAGTTGTCAGGTGCTAATCCTTGGTCCTCATCCTTTCCCTCGTGAAACCCTCAAAGTACGTCACCATGTCAAGAAACCCAATTACTGCAAAGGCACATTTAGCAGAGCTAGAACTGATGTAAATCATAATACTATCCCGGGCAGCCTGTTTTTCATTTTCAGTATGAATTTTTCTGTTTGAACAATGGTGAATGTTAGAATAGTTGGTCTTTGTACCACATCGGATAGTTGGAGTTATGTAACAAGTCACTAAGTAATATAAATAAAAGCTCTCTCTTGTGTTAGGGTTAATTCTACACCCTATATACTTTTCTTATTCTCTCTCATTCTAAACAACATGGTATCAGAGCCTAACCCTACCCCCCAACACTCCTATCCCTAATCTACTGACGTCATCACCCCACCACTGTAAACCCAACCCCCGACACTCTTCTTTCTGCACCCAGCGAACCTGCTCAGCACCCAGCGACTGGCGACCATTGCCGACCGTCGCCCAGCCTCCGGCGACCCTCGCCAGTCTCCGGCGACTCTCCTGGCTGCTGATTTCGGGTTCTGTTGTTGATAGATCTTTGATTTTGGTGTCCTCTGAGCAATTCTGCTCGTCTAGTTTGACTTCTACTCCATGTTGATGTAAGTTGGGCATTTCAGCATTTGTTTGTCTCGTTTATCTGGGTTGGACAGTGTTTGGTTTATCTATCTTAGTTATTGGTGGTTTTATTTCATTTATGGAGTTGGTATACTTGATTATTATGTCCAACCTAGTTACAGTTAGTTGGATATTCACAGTTGTGGTGCAATAAGCTGTGGTTGGTTGATGCATGATTACTCCGTGGTTCATTATTGGTTGGTAATTAGTTGTTCTGGTTGGTGTTTCGTTGGTTAAGGCTTGGTCGTTCTTTATTTTTGTTGCCTCTATTTTGTACGGTACAATGTCTGTAGAGGAGACTAAGTTTGCTTCTTCTTCCGCTATTACTGGTAGTTCTGCTCGTTCTTCTTGGTTTCGGGAAATGCTGTCTATTACCTCTACACTTTTGAATGGCAAAAATTATGTTGTTTGGGTTAAAGCAGTTAAGGTCTATTATCTGGGTGAGACATTGTATCATTTTTTGACAGATGACCCTCCTTCAGCGACTGCTGCCACATATGGGGCGTGGGTGTCCGAGGATGCCCGGATTCGATCTGAGTTATGGAATAGTATGGAAGACCATATTTCTAGTACAATGTTCTTCTTACCTAGAGCCAAACAAGTATGGACACAGGCTCAGGAGCTGTATTCTGGTGTTAACAATCTCCGTCGCACATATGATCTTCATCAGTCCTTCTTTTCTATATCACAAGGTGATTTATCCTTAGAGTCTTATTATGCCAAGTTTCGTGGTATCTGTGAGGAGATCAATATCTATGAGCCTATTTCTACTGATGTTCAGGTTATGCGGCGCCAACGTGAGCGTATGCAGGTGACTCGATTCATATCTGGTGTATCACCGACTACTTATGGTCCTGTCAGTAATCAGCTTTTGGGATCTTGAGATTTACCTTCTCTCAGCGAGGTTTTTAGTCGAATACGTCAGTCTTCTGTATCTGTGCCTGTGCCACCTCTTGATCGTTCAGCATTAGCTTCCGCTGTATTTGGTGGTTATGGCCCTTCTTTCAGT